>NC_041333.1:40093979-40101479 GCF_004354835.1 Perca flavescens | reverse complement strand
ACACACACACACGCAAAGACACATACACACACGCACAGACACACACACAGGTACACACACGCACAGATAGATATACACAGACATACACACACACACACACACACACACACACACACACACACACACACACACACACACAGACACACAGGTACACACACGCACAGACACACACACAGACACACAGGTACACACACGCACAGATACACACTCACACACGCACAGATAGATATACACAGACATACACGCACACAGGAGCGCGCACACACACACACACACACACACAGATACACACACACAGACACACACACAGAGACATACACACACAGATACACACACAGACACACAAACACACACAGATACACACACACACAGATACAAAAACACACAGAGACACACACTCACGCACAAACATACACAGACACACACACATGCACAAACACACAGACACGCACACAGACGTACACGCACAAACACACACGCACAAACACACACAGGGCTGGGCGATATGGTTGAAAACTGTATAACGATATAAGTTTTTCATATCGGTCGATATCGATAATTATTTATATTTTTTATGACCTATTTAAAAAAAGGACCAGTAGAAAAATATATTAAATTTAAACATTTTTATTTTAAACTTAACCCTGCTCTGATTATAATCCCCTCAGTTATAAAAGCAGAAATGTCAACACAACCATGGAAAACACTCAAATAATTAAAATGTAAACAGGTCTAAAATCACAATGAACACTTAACAATTATCTCTTAACATTAAGGTGCAAAATTAAAGAATAAGTAAGAAGTGCTTAATAAAGTGTCATAAAATAGTGCAAAGTGTTAAATATAAGAAACCTGAGAAGGAACTATTTTCTGCAGGTTTAGTGCTAGGTTGGTAACCTGGCTTCTGGACAGTGCTCCGCATGTCTGGCTCCGTTATTTCTTTGTAGCGTTTAGTAAAGTGCTGATGCAGAGTACCTCTCCATGGTGGTCTGCTGCTTGTAGTGTTTAGTAAGGTGCTGATGCAGAGTACCTCTCCATGGTGGTCTGCTGCTTGTAGTGTTTAGTAAGGCGCTGATGCAGAGTACCTCTCCATGGTGGTCTGCTGCTTGTAGTGTTTAGTAAGGTGCTTATGCAGAGTACCTCTCCATGGTGGTCTGCTGCTTGTAGTATTTAGTAAGGTGCTGATGCAGAGTACCTCTCCATGGTGGTCTGCTGCTTGTAGTGTTTAGTAAGGTGCTGATGCAGAGTACCTCTCCATGGTGGTCTGCTGCTTGTAGTGTTTAGTAAGGTGCTTATGCAGAGTACCTCTCCATGGTGGTCTGCTGCTTGTAGTATTTAGTAAGGTGCTGATGCAGAGTACCTCTCCATGGTGGTCTGCTGATTGTAGTATTTAGTAAGGTGCTGATGCAGAGTACCTCTCCATGGTGGTCTGCTGCTTGTAGTGTTTAGTAAGGTGCTGATGCAGAGTACCTCTCCATGGTGGTCTGCTGATTGTAGTATTTAGTAAGGTGCTGATGCAGAGTACCTCTCCATGGTGGTCTGCTGCTTGTAGTGTTTAGTAAGGCGCTGATGCAGAGTACCTCTCCATGGTGGTCTGCTGCTTGTAGTGTTTAGTAAGGTGCTGATGCAGAGTACCTCTCCATGGTGGTCTGCTGATTGTAGTATTTAGTAAGGTGCTGATGCAGAGTACCTCTCCATGGTGGTCTGCTGATTGTAGTATTTAGTAAGGTGCTGATGCAGAGTACCTCTCCATGGTGGTCTGCTGATTGTAGTGTTTAGTAAGGTGCTGATGCAGAGTACCTCTCCATGGTGGTCTGCTGATTGTAGTATTTAGTAAGGTGCTGATGCAGAGTACCTCTCCATGGTGGTCTGCTGCTTGTAGTGTTTAGTAAGGCGCTGATGCAGAGTACCTCTCCATGGTGGTCTGCTGCTTCTATTGTTTGGTAAGGTGCTGATGCAGAGTACCTCTCCATGGTGGTCTGCTGCTTGTAGTGTTTGGTAAGGTGCTGATGCAGAGTACCTCTCCATGGTGGTCTGCTGCTTGTAGTGTTTAGTAAGGTGCTGATGCAGAGTACCTCTCCATGGTGGTCTGCTGCTTGTAGTGTTTAGTAAGGTGTTGATGCAGAGTACCTCTCCATGGTGGTCTGCTGCTTGTAGTGTTTAGTAAGGTGCTGATGTAGAGTACCTCTCCATGGTGGTCTGCTGCTTGTAGTGTTTAGTAAGGTGCTGATGCAGAGTACCTCTCCATGGTGGTCTGCTGCTTGTAGTGTTTAGTAAGGCGCTGATGCAGAGTACCTCTCCATGGTGGTCTGCTGCTTGTAGTGTTTAGTAAGGTGCTGATGCAGAGTACCTCTCCATGGTGGTCTGCTGATTGTAGTATTTAGTAAGGTACTGATGCAGAGTACCTCTCCATGGTGGTCTGCTGCTTGTAGTGTTTAGTAAGGCGCTGATGCAGAGTACCTCTCCATGGTGGTCTGCTGCTTGTAGTGTTTGGTAAGGTGCTGATGCAGAGTACCTCTCCATGGTGGTCTGCTGCTTGTAGTGTTTGGTAAGGTGCTGATGCAGAGTACCTCTCCATGGTGGTCTGCTGTTTGTAGTGTTTAGTAAGGTGCTGATGCAGAGTACCTCTCCATGGTGGTCTGCTGCTTGTAGCGTTTAGTAAAGTGCTGATGCAGAATACCTCTCCATGGTGATCTGCTGCTTGTAGTGTTTAGTAAGGCGTTGATGCAGAGTACCTCTCCATGGTGGTCTGCTGTTTGTAGTGTTTAGTAAGGTGCTGATGCAGAGTATCTCTCCATGATGGTCTGCTGTTTGTAGTGTTTAGTAAGGTGCTGATGCAGAGTACTAATCCATGGTGGTCTGCTGTTTGTAGTGTTTCGTAAGGTGCTGATGCAGAGCACCTCTCCATGGTGGTCTGCTGCTTGTAGTGTTTAGTAAGGTGCTGATGCAGAGTACCTCTCCATGGTGGTCTGCTGCTTGTAGTGTTTAGTAAGGCGCTGATGCAGAGTACCTCTCCATGGTGGTCTGCTGCTTGTAGTGTTTAGTAAGGCGCTGATGCAGAGTAACTCTCCATGGTGGTCTGCTGCTTGTAGTGTTTAGTAAGGCGCTGATGCAGAGTACCTCTCCATGGTGGTCTGCTGCTTGTAGTGTTTAGTAAGGCGCTGATGCAGAGTACCTCTCCATGGTGGTCTGCTGCTTGATCCGTGTTGCAGCTGCAGATGTTGTTGGATGTTGATGGCGAATACGGCTGTGCTCCAAAGTGTGAGCGCGGCTAAAGTGGTAAAACAAGTTTATGGTATTACCAGTGTTGGTCTGACGACATTGGTCTGACTACGGTCAGACTTATAAAATCCCCAAAACTCCCATACTGACTTTTCCTGTTTTATCAACAATTTCCTCGCTCGCTGCGGCACTCACTTTCCACTCCATGCCGCCGGTTCTGTTATTGAAGAACACGAGACAGCGATGTGGCGCAACCAAACATGATACTGTTACATGATTGGCTGTTAGAGTGTCACTCCCCACGTTGCTAGGTTACCAGAGAGTGAGGGCCTTTGTTCATGCAACCAAACTCGCTTCAAAACCTCTGGTTTCTTCTGATGAAGAAAAACAAGTTATCGAACGTTTTATCGACCGCATTTTCTATTGATATTGATTATGTGTCTATCACGATACATATCGTTTTATCGCCCAGCCCTAACACACACACACATACAAACACACAGACATGCACACAGACACACACACAGCACACACGCACAAACACACACAGACACACACTCACTCCAGCCCTGCTATTCTGTTAAAGAGATAGACACACAGTATTGTTTATCGCTGGCTAAAAAGTCTTTGGGGGGCAACATAATGTCCTCTATGAGGGGAACACCCTGTAAAACACACACACACACACACACACACACACACAGAACGACTACTGAACTGAACTGGAACCAGCAAACAGAAGAGAACGGTCGAGCGAATCAGGATGAAGTGATGGTGGAGTTGAGCCATGTGGGAGCTACATGAAACATCAGGCAGAATATTTTTAGTTGCTTCTTCCAGCGCCTGTCTCTCCATCTCTCTCTCTCTCCCTCTCTCTCTCTCTCCGCTCTCAGCCTGAGAGGAAGAGGAGGAGGAGGAGGAGGAGGATGAGAGGATCAGGCAGGGGGGAAACAGTGGAGTAAAACAGAGCAGAACAGAGTCGATCGTCTCTCCTCTCGCTGAGATTATTCTGACTTTAGTCGGCTTTCGTTGGGCGTCTTTGCCGTTTTCTCTGCCCTGAATTCGCCACCGAAGACGTCTCTTCTCTGGAAGTTGTCGAGGGAACTGATGTAGAAGACGAAACGTCAGGAGACACGTGAAGACGCCGCGGCACGAGTCGCATTTTTCGGAGCGCTAACGGGGAACCGATCGCAGATGATCCAGCAGACGTGCAGCTTGCATCGGTGAGCCGAAGAAAAGCCTGAGACGGGAACAGGATCCGGCTGAGTTACTCGGCGTGCATTGCGGCTTTTTTCACCCGTATAACGTGCGGCTTGTGTTTTGCCGTGTCCAAAAGCGAGGTATCGTGGCTGTTTTGAAAACGTCATCCTGAGACTCAAAAAAGACTTCCAAACTCCTGATTTATTTATTCAGCACGCGTCAATAATTCATCGGAACAAATGGAGTTTTTCTTTTTCTTCTTCATAACTGGAGAGGCTCAAACTTTCTGCAGGTTCCAGGACGTTTGATATAGGCTTGGAAGCGACACACACACACAAAGACGCACACACACACAAACACACAGACACACCCAGACAAACACACACACACACAAACACACACACACACACACACACACACACACACACACACACACACACACACACACACACACACAGACACCCAGACACACACAGACATACGGCGCTTGTTTGGTCACCTTTGGTGCACCAACACACAGACACGCACACACACACACACACACACACACACAGACACACACACACACACACACACACACACACACACACACACACACACACACACACACACACACACACACACACACACACACACACACACACACACACACACACGCGCACGCACACACATACACATACACAAACACACAGACACACACACACATACGCAAACACACAGACACACGCACGCACGCACACACAGACACACACACACAGAGACACACACACATAGTGCGTCTCACTATCTTTGTGGGGACCTGTCATTGACATAATGCATTCCCTAGCCCCTTACCCTCACCTTATCCATCACAACTAAATGCCTAACCTTAACCCTTACCCTCACCCTAACCATAACCACACAGACACACAAACACACACACTCAGACACATACACAAACACACACAGTTTCCAGGACGTTTCGTCCATTTGATCGCCTTGGAAGCGGCCAAAAGTTCCAATACTTTTTACAGAAGCTTTTTGTTACGTTAATAATTCTCCATCGGAAGGAGATTTCATGGTTTCTTGTGAATGATGATTGAAGCATCGTCGCCTCCTCGGCTGTAAACAGAAGCTACAGGATGTGAACTCACATCTTCTGACTAATACATAACCTGAAAAACATCCATATTTAGCGATCGCTTCCCCTGGATGTGTCTTATCGTGGGAGCTCACTCACGTGGAGATCCTTCCTCAGAAATGCCGTCTATGATGAGACTACCGTGCATCACACACACGGGATGTACTTTGCTTCGATTTTGACACTTTTAATGATTCTTTAAAGGTCCAATGTGTGGGAATTTCTCCCATCAGCGTTGAGATCATATATCCCACGTATTACAGCTACGGTAGCCTTCATGCTTCAAAAAGCCGGTCTCTCGTGCCCTTTTCAAGAAGACTCCTGTTCCTGAAATTTGGATTCTGAATACGTGTGGTCCTCCATGTTTTCCTTCTTCAAACCTGGCCGGGGGGCCGGGAAGCTACGATACCCATTAGCAGCGTTAGCAGCAGCTGTGAGTTTATCATGTGACAGTGAAAACGCGAAAGGTGGAGCAGTATGTCCTGTATGTCCCTTACCGGCTAATGTATTTCAAGATGGCCCGAGAATATGGAGCGTCTACCCCAGTTCATGCAAACGCTAATGTGAAATTTCAAGCCAAAAGGAATACTTGGAATTGATGGTGGTGGTAAATATTCATTAAAAAAAGGACAAGTTTGTGAATGTGCAACACAGATTTTAAAGATGAACAACTGAACACGTTACACACTCTGACTTTTAAGTGTCTTTTGTAAGTCAACACATGTAGGTTTTCTCTTTCTAATCATGGAGTGAGAAAGTGACCCTTCTACGCTCGGTGGATTCTACCGTTCAGACCGTTTCCGAGTGTTTCCCGACCCTCCCCCTGGCCTCGGCGAGCAGAGCAGGTTGTTCGGTAGTTCCTCGGTGGCTCCGCCCACCTCTCGGGCGGGGAGATGGCGGCGGCCATCGCCAGCTCCCTGATCCGCCAGCGGCGTCAGGCACGCGAGACCAACAATGAGAAGGTCGCCACCAACAAGAGACGCACCAGTCCCACCAAAGACAAAGTCTCGCTGTGTGAGAGAAACATCTTCAGCGTCTTCAGCAAAGTTCGCTTCTGCAGCGGGAAGAAAAGGCCGGTACGCCGGAAACCAGGTGGGTTCAAAGACTCCCGACAAGTGGTTTCCCGTAAGGCAGTGTTTCTCTAATCAGGGTACGTGTCCCCCCTAGGGGTACTCTGAAGGACGGCAGGGGGTAGGTGTCCCCCTAGGGGTACTCTGTAGGACTGCAGGAGGTCTGTGTTCCCCTAGGAAAACTCTATAGAACTGCAGGGCTACGTGTCCCTCTAGGGGTACTCTGGAGGACTGCATGGGTACGTGTCCCCCTATGGGTACTTTTAAAATGATTCCGATTCTTAAACCGATTCTTGAAAAACTGAAAAATGACATCAAAGATGTAATATGTCTACTAGCGATCACATGCAGTGAGTGGTTAATATGCTTTTACGTCCGTTTTGGTGAGCCCAGAGGGGAAAATATTTCAATCCACACATCAAGTGGAACCGAAATGAGGAACCCAATGTAGTCTATATTAGGGATGCACCGAATCCAGATTTTTGGGGTTTCGGCTGAATACTGAATCCACTGGTTAAGATTCTGCTGACTCCTCCTCCCATCCTCAGTCCATGAACACACTAAACACGTGAATGAAGTAAACAGTGACTGTCCTTCCTTTGCCGTTCCTGAAGTTGCTGCATTCTGGCTGCTGTCTGGAGATTCCTTCATGAACAACTCGTATTCTTCCAGATGTTTCAGACCAGATGTTGTAGCAGCGGCCATGTTGTGTATTGCTTAGGGTCCTCGCCACCACCAGACCAATCAGCATTGAACAGATTGAGCATGTAGCTGGACTTGAACGGCCTTCTTTTGACTGAAAGTACTGCAAGTTCCATGTCCACTTTCTCACAGCCTACTGCATTGAGCGCTCCACCTACGTAAACACCTTCCCATAATCAACGGCGC
>NC_041333.1:40041479-40083979 GCF_004354835.1 Perca flavescens | reverse complement strand
ATTCTTCCAGTCTGCGGTTGATTGGCTGCAGCGGCTGACCTCTCTGTGAGTTTAGTTGCGTGGAGATCGGAGATCGGAGGCCGAGCGGCGCCAGAGGTCATCCTGCAGAACCTTCTGAAGCTCTAATATCACAGATGGAGGTTTAATAGGAAACACGAGGCTGCGTCTCTTCTTTCAGCTCCCCCCTCCTTCTCCTCCTCCCCGTCTTCATTTAAAAATATCTGTCAACTATCACCTTCCCTTCCTCCTTTCCATCCGTCCATCTTCTTCTCTTCCTCCACGTCCTTCAACCTCTCCTCCTCTACCTTTCCTCTCCTCCTCTAACTTCCCTTTCCTCCTCTCTTCTTTCTGTGTTAACGTGACTGCACATGCTTATTTGTATCTTACGTAATGGTACCAAAATACTCGTACACATATAGGGTTGGGTACTGAAACCCTAACCCTAACCCTACACAACCAACCGGTAGGAATCGGACCGGATTAGAACGTAAATTTCGGTTCTGCTTATTGTGTCGACTGAAATATTTTCACTCTTGTCGCTCCGAAACGGACGTAAAAATATCACCCTTTCTCCGAAGTCTACCGTTAGCTAAACACCATAAATGTAGGCCACTTTTAAAATGCCATATTTTCCCCTCTGGGCTCACCAAAACGGACGTAAAAGCATATTTACCATTCACTGCACGTGATTGCTAGTAAACATATTACATCTTTGATGTCATTTTTCAGTTTTTCAAGAATCGGTTGAGAAATCGGAATTATTTTAAAAGTACCGGTTCGGCATCGTAATCTTACAAATCCAAACGATACCCAACACTAGTGGGTTCATGGGAGGTGGGCAAGAAGCCTATCTTTTTGATGTATTTAAGTACGTTTGTTGAAGAATGTTGGTTGTTAAAAAATAAATGAAATATAAGGATATATATATATATATATATATATATATATATATATATATATATATATATATATATATATATATATATATACACAGTACAGGCCAAAAGTTTGGACACACCTTCTCATTCAATGTGTTTCTTTATTTTCATGACTATTTACATTGAAAATTCTCACTGAAAGCGTCAAAACTATGAATGAACACATATGGAATTATGTACTTAACAAAAAAGTGTGAAATAACTGAAAACATGTCTTATATTTTAGATTCCTCAAAGTAGCCACCCTTTGCTTTTTTTGATAACTCTGCAAACCCTTGGTGTTCTCTCAATGAGCTTCATGAGGTAGTCACCTGAAATGGTTTTACCTTCACAGGTGTGCCTTGTCAGGGTTAATTAGTGGAATTATTTCTCTTATTAATAAAAAAGCAAAGAGTGGCTCTAGTATATAAGACACAAATTTCAGTTATTCCACACTTTTTTGTTAAGTACAGTACAGGCCAAAAGTTTGGACACACCTTCTCATTCAATGCGTTTCCTTTTTATTTTCATGACTATTTACATTGTAGATTCTCACTAAAGGCATCAAAACTATGAATGAACACATATGGAATTATGTACTTAACAAAAAAGTGTGAAATAACTGAAAACATGTCTTATATTTTAGATTATTTAAAGTAGCCACCCTTTGCTTTTTTTTATTAATAAGGGAAATAATTCCACTAATTAACCCTGACAAGGCACACCTGTGAAATGAAAACCATTTCAGGTGACTACCTCATGAAGCTCATTGAGAGAACACCAAGGGTTTGCAGAGTTATCAAAAAAAGCAAAAGGTGGCTACTTTGAGGAATCTAAAATATAAGACATGTTTTCAGTTATTTCACACTTTTTTGTTAAGTACATAATTCCATATGTGTTCATTCATAGTTTTGACGCTTTCAGTGAGAATCTACAATGTAAATAGTCATGAAAATAAAGAAACACATTGAATGAGAAGGTGTATCCAAACATTTGGCCTGTATCTAAAATATAAGAAATTTTTTCAATTATTTCACACTTTTTTGTTAAGTACATAATTCCATATGTGTTCATTCATAGTTTTGATGCCTTCAGTGAGAATCTACAATGTAAATAGTCATGAAAATAAAAAGGAAATGCATTGAATAAGAAGGTGTGTCCAAACTTTTGGCCTGTACTGTGTATATATATATATATATATATATATATATATATATATATATATATATATATATATATATATATATATATTACCTTGTTATTAAAGCACTCTTCTTTGGTAAACCAGCCGGTAAAGGCGACAAAAATGTTGAAAAAAGTGGCAAAAACGTCTGAAACAAACAACAACAAAATTCTGAAAAAGCGGCAAAAAACGTAGAGTTATGTGTACGAGTATTTTGGTACCATTACGTAAGATACAAATAAGCATGTGCAGTCATTTAACAGAAAGAGAGGAGGAAAGAATCAGCCAAAACGTCTGAAACAAACAACAAAAAAATCGTAGAATGACTATCAGTCCCTCCAGAAAAACGTGATTACGTGATCGCATAATTCAATGCATAATCAGCCAAATTTATGCGGGGGAGCCACATTTTTCAAATACGCTGCACTTTCGCCACATAAATTGCCGATTTCCGCGCTAAATAAGCGGGGCTTGCATGATTTCATAATCCCTGCATTTTCGTTGTAAAAAAGTTACATAATATATTTTTTAGCAGAAATTGAAAAATCTTGCGTTTACTTCACACAAGAGCAGCCATTTTCCCCTGTAACGTTATGAAGTGACGTAATTATGCAACGTGAACATCATTGAAAAGCAAGGTGTTGGGGTGGGGGGGGGATCACTTTTTTTTCCCCTTTTTCATCAAACTGCAGTATTTGCAAGTTCCCGCAATTTCATCGCACAAAATTGCATATATATCCCGCATATTCCATTGCATTTTTTAAGAAAACGTGCCGCATAATGAAGGAATTTTGCCCGCAACAATCACAAAAAAAATTTATTTTCCTGGAAGGACTGTCTAGAGCAGATGTGTCAAGCTCAGTTTCCCAGAGGGCCACACTGGAAAATGAGAATTACATCAAGGGCCAGACATGTAAATTATTGACATGCTTTTATTTAAGAGAAAAAGTCTAATATTTTGACTGTATTATTGCTATTATTGTATTATGTCTCATATACTGTAGTCATCTCACTTACATTTTGGGCCTAATAAAGTCCCCAAAAAGTTCCTCAGCCAGCTACAAATATCTTGAAAAAGCGCCAAAAAAGTTGAAAAAAGGGTCAAAATTGTATGAAAAAAGTGCCAAAAACATCCATAAAAGTGACAAAAAATTGAGTAATGCGTCAAATACGTTAAATCAAAGTGCCTAAAGCATTGAAAAAAATGCATAAACTGCTGGAAAAAGCAAAGAAAGTTCCTCAGCCAGCTACAAATATCTTGAAAAGGCGCCAAAAAAGTTGAAAAAAGGGTCAAAATTGTCTGAAAAAAGTGACAAAAACATTAAAAAGCGCCAAAAACTTCCATAAAAGTGACAAAAAATTGAGTAATGCGTCAAAATGCCTAAAGCATTGAAAAAAATGCATAAACTGCATCAAAAAAAAAATGAAGAAAAATGAAGAAAAAAACCCCACCAAAAAACAACGTGGGCCTAAATGTATTGTGAACATAAATTGAAATGCGGGCCGGATCAAAACCTGCGAGGGGTCAGATTTGGCCCCCGGGCCTTGAGTTTGACATATGTGGTCTAGAGAAAAGTTGTGAAAAAAGTTGTAATATTTTGAGAAAAAAAAAAGTAAAACCATGAAAAAAGTCATAATATTTCCGTGTTATCAAAGCACTCTTCTCCTCCCTTTTCGCAGTCTGCATGTACAAGGAGCCGTCGCTGCACGAGCTGGAGGAGAAGCTGCTGAAGTTGTCGCGGAGCCCGACGATGAACGGCGAGGAGCGGCCGGACGCCGAGCCAGCAGAGGAGGAGCCGGAGGACGACTGCACAGAGCGGGACGGATTATAGCCTGCAGCGCCCAACCCCTGCAGGCCGAACTCCCATTTTAACACTCCCTCTGTTCAGCAACAAAAGCAACTACAACGACAACAAACGCCATGACGACGACTACGCCGGCGACAACGAAGAAAACAAAGCTAAAAAAAAAGCTAAAAAAGAAAAAAAAGTGGAAAAAATCTTCTCGCTCATGTTGAAATATTTTAAATCTGCCGGGGAAGGCGAGATCAGGGGGGGGGGGAGGAGGGGGAGAGGGGAGGGAAGGGGCTTGTTTAAAAATGAAAATGAAAAAAAAAAAAAAAAAAATTCAGGACGTTGACGATGATTTACATTTTATGCAAAGAGCCCCGATGATATGGCACCCGGAGGCTAGCACACCTACTCTTCATCGCCACGTTGTAATCATCATCTTCATCTGTTCTGTCACGAAAGATGACGAAATGTTTATTCGAGTCTAGCGAGCGCTGAGAACTCTGAAGCTTTAAAGCCATGTAGAAACTTCACTTCATATCTTGAATGAATGCAAAAAAAAAACTTTCGCACTTTTCGACACGCCGCGCTTCTTCTTCCTCTTCGTATTCTCTGTTGTTGTTCCGTCCAATCAGAGAGAAGAGGTTTTTTATGTTTTGTGCCACATCTTGTTTGTTTGTTTCTTGGGGGGTCGGGGGAGTTGTGGGTTCAGTCGCAGACACTGCCGATAAAAAGCTGCAGAGGGGAATGGAAAGACTCGGAACCAGAGGACAAGGTTGGTTCGGTGTTGGGGTTCATGTTTGTGGTTTGTGGCGGTAAATTGCTGACCGTTTGTCAGATTTCTCCCGGAGCGCACTGGCGTTTTTTTTATTTTTTTACAGAAACGTCATTCAACATTACTGCATCTCCATCAGATTTCTTCCAGACAAAAATCACTTTGAGCTACTTTCTGTTTTTTAAATTAGGAGACTTTGGATTCGCTGCCGAGAGATAATCCATCCAAAGGTCGGATGGACGGAAACAGCGTCGAGACGAGTTGCAGGTAGCAGAAGAATTGCATGATGTATTTTTGCGAAAAGCGCAGTGACCCACACAAACGTTTGAAAGGTTTGAATGATTTAATGAGCTCTGATCAGGTCTGAAGAGTAGGGATGCACCAAATCCAGATTTTTGGGGTTCGGCCTAATACCGAATCCTACCGATCCTCAGTCCATGAACCCAGTAAACACATGAATGAAGTAAACAGTGTCTGTCCTTCCTTTGCCGTACCTGAAGTTGCTGCATTTTGGCTGCTGTCTGGAGATTCCTTCGTGCACAACTCGTATTCTTCCAGATGTTTCAGCCCAGATGTTGTAACAGCGGCCATGTTGTGTATAGTTTAGGGTCCTCGCCACCACCAGACCAATCGGCATTGAACAGATTGAACATGTAGCTGGACTTGAATGGCCTTCTTTTGACTGAAAGTACTGCCAAACAACAACTTTTTCTGCTCACCAGTTCCATGTCCACTTTCTCACAGCCTGCTGCATTGAACGCTCCACCTACGTAAACACCTTCCCATAATCAACGGCGCCGTCGTTACGGCGACCAGCGTAGCGCGCCTAGTGCAAGCGTAGGGTTCGGTTCGGTGGGAAAAAATTCTAAGGCAGAAACCGTACCCCGTCCAAAAGCCCAATATTCAGCCGAAGCCATCTGAAGGATCTGGTGCATCCCTACTGAAGAGGACTGAATCCCCGCCCACTTTAGAGCTCTCTGTTTCTGAGATCCGAAGTCGTTCTGAGTTCGTTGTTCACGTACTCTCAAGTCATAAAGACAGAATGTCGATTGTTACCATAACACCAAACATGAACCCTTTGACCTTAACCTTTAAGTTGGTGTTCACAGAGTGAGCTAGATTAGTAATAAAAGTAATAAAGTTATTTATTTGCGCTAAACACGACTATCCCATCAGGTTTAACGTTACCGGACTTGTTAATGAAGGTTGGATGCTAATAAATCCTAAAATTTCTTCAGCTAATGTACCTGACTTGTTATTAATTTAATTTTCTAACTCGTTTAGCTCACTCGTTTTGGAAAACAACTGATGGTAATACCTTATTTAAAGTTATATTTCAGCAAAAAGTTGATAAAAAAACATGAATGAATAAAACGTTTCTTACCGTTAATAAAACATCTAGTTTTGGCGCCACGTTGTTGACACGTGTGACGTCATATGAGTCAGCAACAATCCTTTTTTCTTTTCAACTAGTTTCTCCTAGTTGTTGTTTCTACTTCAGCAGCCATTCATGCATTTTCCTAACTCAGAAACTCGTTTTTCCTGATGTGTTTGACACCACAGGACCTTTTCTAACTTGTCTAGGTCACTCCGCACCAGATTAAAAATTATGTTTGATCAAAAAGTCAATAGTTTTGCCGCCATGTTGTTGACACACATGACGTCATATAAGTCAGCAAGTCGGGCACCAAAGTCTTTCCCGAGTTTCCGAGTTTTCCAACTTTCCCAGGCAATCACACGCATTTTCCAACTCAGAAACAGTTTTTTTCTGATACGACCGTATGCCGATGATGTGACTGTGTTCGTGTATATCACAGCATGTATTCCAGAGCCTCAAATGTGCACACGTCGTCCTTTTTTTAAAAACACGATTGTATGTTTTAGCGGACTCAACCTGTTGTTGTGATTGTGATGCAGTCGGGCACACTGCGCTCTGATTGGTGCACTTTAAAAACATATAGCCGACATGCCGTCTTCAGTGCTGCAGCAGCTTCGTTATTGGTTCTTTTTGTTGATGGCTGGTTATTAAAATTTTTCTGGGATTGATTATATCATTATTTTCCGACAATGAGAGGATCATAACAGGGGCACTGTCATTATTAGTTATCATCAGACACAAACAGAATCTGTGGATTTTTTTAAACAGTTTTCAGCGGCCATCCTTATTGAAAATCTTCCGAATATTGAGGACTGTTTTTCTGCTTTGGGTGGAAATGTGTTAAAATTCTAGTAGTATATTTTAATTTGTTTAAAATCTGCGGAAAATCAGCTGTTTTTCTGAGATTCATTTTCTCTTTTAAAAAAAAAAAAATCTGCAGAAAATTCTGCGGATTTCTGCGCCCGCAGATTCTGTGTGGCCCTGATTATTACTTACTGCTTGATTCCTGTTTTTTGGAATCAACTACACTTAAACGAAATCTCCAAACAAATCAAATATTACATTCTTTTCAACATACATAACAACATAGATACGTTTTTAAGCATTTAAGCCTGCATTCACACGCATTATATCTCTGTATATGAACATGTATTAAACATATTTATCGTGTAGCCTGGAGCTTCTGCTCATGATGCGTTGAGGAAACCTGGGAATCGGGAGGTTTTCTGCTTTTCACAGCTGGAGAGGACGCTGATGGCATCTGTGAGAGCAAACAGAGTTCAGACCGCTGAACGTAAAGTTTCAGTATGTATTCTTAGAGACTGGACGTTTCTAATGACCAAACTCTCTGAAACATTAGCTCACCACTCAGGCGAAAAAGGCGCCGAAAAAGGCGCCGAAAATGCAGGAAAAAGCGACGGATCAGGTGTTCTAAAACCTGTGTTTTTGCTTCTTTTTAAAAAACACGGATTACACAGACTAGTTGTAGTCTCATTGTAGTCGTTTTGCATCTACCTTTACTTGCTTTGTGTCTGTTTTTATCCGTTTAGCTTCTAATTTAATTTGTTTTGTGTCTTTATCTTAGACGATTAAGTCCAAAACATCCAATTATTCGACTAATCAACTCAGAGAAAACAGATATTTATCTGACGAACTGAAAGTTTCAAACAGTTTGGATTAAGTGTGGAGCATCATCAGCGTCCTCTCCCGGTCCCGTGTTGTGTTCAGGTGTCGGCTGACGGGAGGATATCTAGTGACATGTTTAAACACTGCCCTGCTTCGTTGAGACGAAAAGCACTGCCCCAAAAACGGTTTCCCTCCGAGATCGTCTCAACGCCATCGTCAGTTATTAAAGTCGGGACAAACTGCCGCTCGTGTCTTTTTATGTCAAGATGAAGTTTATTTAAATAGTTTAACTTCCCTGCTGATTGTTTTTGTATATTTCCTCTGATTCAAACTGCTGTTGATCCTGTAGATACTCGTGCTACAACATATTAATGTGATCAGGGCCGGCCTGAAACAATGTGGTGCCCTGTGCGAGGTTTCAGATGTTCTTCTAATTTTTTTAACATTTTTGTCGTTTCTTTTGATGTTTTTTTGTCCATCCATCCATCCATCTTCGTCCGCTTATCCGTTTTTTTTGTCATATTTCGTAATTCTTTTGACGTCAGTTTTTTTTTTATTTTGTCGCTACTTGTCGTTTTGCGTTTCTTTCAGAATTTTTCCCGCTATTTTAGGTGCTTTTTTATCCACTTTTCCCCTTCTTTTTTCCATGTTTTTGTCTGGGTTTTGTTGTGGGCAATTTTGTGTTTTTTTTCTACTTTATTTTTTTGGGGGGTTCCCAGGTTTTGGTGTTTTTTTTTTTTTTTATTTTTTTCTCAGTTTTTCTGATATTTTTGTCGCTACTTGTTTCCTTATGACAGATTTTTTTTTTTTGTCGCTTTATTTCTCAACATTTTGGCACTTTTTTATCAAATGTTTTTGTCGTGTTTAAAAAAAAGTTATTTAAACGTTTTCCCACTTTCTTTACATTTGATTTGAAAAAAATCTTTAACATTTCTTTTCTTCATTGTGACTGCCGGCGTTTACCCATCCTGCCTCTGCCCCGGGCCGGCCCTGATCGTGTTAATGATATCACATATATGTATATATATATATATATGTATTGGTAATGTGGCGTTCAGGCGTTGAGACGAGCCCCTCACTGCCCAACTGTCCGTCCCGCAGCACGTTTCCTCTCCGACTCTTTACTCCTCTCAGACGTCACTCACCGGGTTTCCCAAAAAAAGCCAAAATTCCACTTCCTGTTTCACACACAGTTACATAAAAACGTTCTATCACTGCCTTCCGAATCATATTAATAATAATGTGTTTAAATGTTTTATATACCTCATGTAGCAGCAGATAAAGGTAAAAGTACGGAGGATCATTTGTGCCATCTGTCTTTATGTTGCACAGATTTAAAATTTATTTTTCTACAAATCTGTGAAATGTCGTTCGTTTAGTCGAGACACAGAAAGTTCTCTCAATATTTTGTCGCCTTTCTTCCAATGTTTTGTCGGAGGGAGGGGATTGTCTTTACATTTTGGCACTTTTTAAAAACTTTTCTTAACGTTTACTTCAGACGACACTTTGGATTCTTCTTATTTTGACATGAAATTATGCAAAAAAAGTTTGTCTCAATCAGAAATAAAGTTGTGAAAAGATAGGAATTAAAAGCCAGATTTATAAAACTAAGATTCATAACTTTTATTAAGGATAACAAAAAAAAAACTAAAACAAAAAGCCCTGGGCTATGATTGTTGCTCCATCCGGCGCTTTGCTCCGCCCAAACTTTGAAAGAAGCTATGTAAGTAGGCGTCAAAATAGGCAACGAAATGTAAGAAAGAGCAGACAAAAATGTTACAAAAGGTGACCAAAAACACAGAAAAAGGCACCGAATAAGGTGTTCTAAAAACCTATTGAGTTTTAATCCCCTTTTTTCATCATTTTTTTCACTTTCCCCACAGTTTTTTTCTTGTTACAAGAAAAATACTGTGATACAACACACACACACACAGAGAGACACACACACACAGGCACACACACACACACACCCACACTCTTTTTGGATCAAATTACTTCAAAGCCTGGCACACTTCCTGGGGGGACTGAAACCAGAATATAAACTGTAAATAATTTCACAAACATTTCAAAATAAAACCAACAACTACATTTTTTCTGTTACTGAGCGAAGTGATGATTTATCCGCTCCGACTGCAGGTTGTCTGTTTTAAATTCATGCTTAAAAAGATGATTTTTTTGGGAAACTCAGTAGCCTCCTATCAGCCGACGCAGGAAACCTCCAAAATAAAAGAAACCTTCAGAATAAAAGGACGTAAAAAAGACGCATACATTTTTTTTTTATTGTTTTTTTACGTCACACAGATTTAAAAACACTAAAATATTTGCATGTCGACAAATAAATAATCATACTTTCTGTGATGCATGCTGCGATATTAAACACGCCATTTTAAACTCACAGAGAGAGGGGGGAGGGGGGGTTACAGAGGGCGGTTCTTATTGGCTGCCGAGGCCAAGCTGTTTGCACTGGGCGCTCACTGTTGAGCTGTGTTGCTATGAAGATGAAAAAACAACATATTGTGCAGCCCTAGTTTGTGTGTTTTGTTGGTTATAAATGGACGGATGGATGGAAAGAAAGGAAGGAACCAATCCCAGTCCACCGTACTGCCTCTGAGAAAGTCTTCCAGTTTTGGGGTTTTTGGGGTTTTTGGGATTGTAGAGGTCGAAGGAAAAGCTCTCGCAGCGTTTCTGGGTTTTCCAAAGAACGTGTTCAACCAAATCTGGCGACAGGAATGTTGTAACAGAGTGTCCTTTCTGTCTCCGCTTCTACTTCTGCAGCCACAGCCCGAAATCAGCTTCACGTCCCGGCAGAAAGTCACCTAAAAAGTACAGACAGAAAAGTAAGAAAAAAGTATTTTCGTATTTAACCCAAGAAATCACATACTTATCAAAATGTTTTAATGAAATTTATAATTTTATTCAGATTAAATACAACTGCGCTGCCTTCATGTTCTGTCACAAGATCATGTAAAATTCAGAGAGAAAGTATTAAGACACACACAGACACGCACACACACACACAGAGACACACACAAACACAAAGACACACACAGAGACACAGAGAAACACACACACACAGACAGACACACACACACCGACTTTTGTTCAGGTTCACAGCAGTGTTGCCTTCATGTCCTGTTAGGAAATCATGTAAAAGTCATAGAAGGTAAATCTTTTATTTCTTTTTTTAAAGGTGGAAATGGAAAATGAAATTATAGTTTGAGAATTTAAAGACACACGCAGAAAGAAATGGGAATTACAGGATTTTCTACGTGACGTGAACGTGGCATGATTTCTGTGATTTCTGATAAAGCCAGTGTCACCTGAAGGCAGCGTCGGAGCGTAAACTGTTTCCAGAAGAAGAAAGAGAAAGAAAGGACGCTCTATAGTTTAAAGTCTGTCATTTAAGAAAAAACAGTTTGTTACTTGTCAGCGCTGGAATGTAACTAAGTACATGTACTCCAGTACTGTACTTCAGTCCAAATGTTGAGGTACTTGTACTTTACTTGAGTCTTTTCATGTCATGCCACTTTTTACTTCTACTCCGCTACATCTCAGAAAGAAATATTGGACTTTAGTTACTCCGCTACATTCATCTGTTCCAGCTTTAGTTACTAGTTACTCCACTACATTCATCTGTTACAGCTTTAGTTACTAGTTACTTTAGTTACTTTAGTTACTCCGCTACATTCATCTGTTCCAGCTTTAGTTACTAGTTACTTTAGTTACTCCACTACATTCATCTGTTCCAGCTTTAGTTACTAGTTACTTTAGTTACTCCACTACATTCATCTGTTCCAGCTTTAGTTACTAGTTACTCCACTACATTCATCTGTTACAGCTTTAGTGACTAGTTACTTTAGTTACTAGTTACTTTACACATTAATATTCCTGCACACAGAACACATGTAGTTTAGAAAATCTGATGTTTGATTCTTAAGTAAACTAGCCGACAATATAACGGACTACAAGGTCTTAAAAGGAGACAAAAACCTCAGAAAATAGTCTGGAAAAAGTCGACATAAAAGTCAGAATGAATGACATAAACAGCAGGTTTTAGTTTTTGACGTTTTTTTAAAGAGTTTTTTTTCGCTTTTTTTCTCTCAACGTTTTGGTGACAGAAATGTGAGAAAAAGCAGACAAACATCTGGAAACTGTCTTCACCTCTTTTGGTGTTTTCGTCGCATTTTTTGGTCAATTTAAAAAGAAACTAAAAACACAGACACACACATACACACACAGACACAGAGACACACACACAGAGACACACACACACACACAAAGACACACACCTCAAACAAAAAGGCGGGAAATATAATCTAAAACCTTATCATAAGCCTTTTTCTAAGTTTTCGTTGCTTTTTAAAGACTTTTTTTAATTCTCTTTTTTCCCCGACGTTTTGGCAACGGAAATGTTTGAAAAAGCGACAAAAAAAAAACCTGTCTCGTTTTTGTCGCTTTTTAAAATACTTTACACACAAAACAAGAGTCGAAAACGCTGAAAAATGGGTCCTAAAACCTGTCGAGTTTGTGTCTTTTTCAAAAGGAAGAATCCAGTAGAAACATGCGAGTCGAGCCGCCGAACTCTCTGTAACTTCATCCGAAAACTTGGCGAGACTCGGCCCGTTGGCCGCCGTGCGATGACATCATCGCGGGGCGTTGTGACACGCCCCCGTTTGTCTCGGGCTCTCTCTATGTGTTCTGCTGCTGTTTGTTTGTGACTCACCTCCATATAACGCATCCTGTACATGAAGAAGAAAAGTCAACGCCAGCGGCGAGACGCAGCGGGACGGACGTTGAGACATCAAAAATAAAAAGAACCAAATCAAAGCTTCAGTGTCTGCCGGCTCTTTATTCACGTCAAGTTTCTCTGTCTGTTGGCTAGCTGCACATTGGGCTTTATTCCAATGTTTTTGTCAATTTTTTTCTCTATTTTTCTGGGGTTTTGTCAGATTTTTTTCTGAAATCTTTCAGCATTTAAAAAAAAAATTGTTGTGCTATTTGTCAGCGTTATTTTATCGCTTTTTGTTGCTCAATTTCTCGGTTTTTTATGCAATTTTCCGGCATTTTTTATTGTTTTTAATGCTATTTTGTGGCGTTATTTTATCGCTTTTTTGTTGCTTTTTTTATTGTTTTTTTATGCTATTTTCTGCATTTTATATCGCTTTCTTGTTGCTATTTTCAACGTTTTTGTCAGGGTTTTTTATGCAATTTTTCAGCGTTTTTTATGCTATTTTTTGCATTTTTTATTGCTTTCTTGTTGCTATTTTCAACGTTTTTGTATGCAATTTTTCAGCGTTTTTTATGCAATTTTTCAGCATTTTTTTTAGAGCTTTTTTGTTGCTATTTTTTGTGGCTGAATCTGATGTTTTTCATTTCCTTTTCCGGCATTCAGAAGGTGTTTCTTTGCTCTGAAGGGTTTGTGTCTGTTGTTTACCTTTGTGTCGTTTTCGGCCCTTTTTAAATGTTTTTTTAACGGCATTTCTTCTGATGTTTTTGTCATTTTTGGTGACATTTTGGTCACTGTTTCAGCATTCAGAAGATGTTTCTTTTTGCCGTGAAGGTTTTGGTGTCTGTTGTTTACTACAAAATTGGCAATAAAGTTGGCAAAAACATTTTCATTTCCAGTTCTGACCCGGAGGAAAAGATCTCTTTGTTGTTGTTGTTGTTGTTGTTGAAGTGAAGGACAGGAAGTCTCCGGTATAAATACATCTCTACACACGTGTCTGTCGGACTCTGAAGACCTTCATCCATCTTTATCAAGACACAGAAACACAATTTGGCTGAACAACAAGACCTTTCTTTATTACTGTCTCCATAGAACGACAAATATCAACATTAGTACATCACTTTAAAGAAATATAGAAAGCTTTAGGGCTTTTATTGTGAATGAGATTTAGGGCTTTTATTGTGAATGAGATTTAGGGCTTTTATTGTGAAGGAGGTTCAGTGCTTTTACTGTGAAGGACATTTTGGGCTTTTATTGTGAAGGAGGTTCAGGGCTTTTACTGTGAAGGAGATTTAGGGCTTTTATTGTGAAGGAGCTTTAGGGATTTTATTGTGAAGGTTCAGGGCTTTTAATAAGTTTCTTGAAATTAAGAGCCCTAAAGCTTTTTCACAGTAAATGCCATACACCTTCACAATAAAATCCCTAAAGCTCCTTCACAGTAAAAGCCTTAAACCTCCTTCAAAATAAAAGCCCCAACGCTACTTCACAGTAAAAGCTCCTTCACAGTAAAAGCTCCTTCACAGTAAAAGCTCCTTCACAGTAAAAGCTCCTTCACAGTAAAAGCTCCTTCACAGTAAAAGCTCCTTCATAGTAAAAGCCTATACTGTAACAGACGACACAGCGCTGTGGAGACTAAGGTATGCTTCATTCAAGTACGACCGGGGGTCTGCCGCCGCAGCACTTCTCAAAGGCGGCCGATTGCAGCCACCCTCCCTCAAACAGACTTTACCTAAGCTGCTAACCGCTAACGTAAGCCACGACCAATTCGTGGCACTATGTCTGTACAGAAGCAGAGTTTTCAAAATTAAAGCTGGGAAACAGGTCGCTGTGAGTCGACTTTTAAAATTTAATCTTTGTTGCCTTTTTTAGGACTTTATGTCGACCAAACTGTAAGTGAGAAGACTATATGGGACATGGAATAATACAGTCAGATATTTGACTTTTTCGAAATAAAAGCATGAAAATAAACTCTACATGTCTGGCCCTTGTTGCAATTCTCCTTTTCCAGTGTGGCCCTCTGGGAAGTTGGGATCGAACACAAGTAAAATAAATGATCAGTTAACTGATTTCATTGAATGTGGGGGTTTTATTCAATTTTATAGCATCAGAAGAATATAATTGATGAAATAAAGTAAAAGTTTAGTCAAACTTTAGTTTAGAAGCATATTTAGGACAGAAAAAACACTTTTAAGATTTACTGTATTCTCGTTTTTTGGTCAAAAAGTATCACCAGGAGCTACCTAGCCAGTTGATATATTGTGTGCGTTTGGTTTATCGCGGTCAAATCACTGAGGTTGCCTCAAAATTTAGGCTACACTATACATGTATTACCTGAAGGCCTATAGGTAACATGTATTACCTGCAGGTCTAGGTAACATGTATTACCTGCAGGTCTAGGTAACATGTATTACCTGCAGGTCTAGGTAACATGTATTACCTACAGGTCTAGGTAACATGTATTACCTGCAGGTCTATAGGTAAAATGTATTACCTGTAGGTCTATAGGTAAAATGTATTACCTGTAGGTCTATAGGTAAAATGTATTACCTGCAGATAACATGTAGGTAACATGTATTACCTGTAGGTAATACATGTTACCTATAGACCTGTAGGTAATACATTCTAAGATGTTTCTAGTTATGTGAAAAACGGGTTTGTACTTTTCCAGAAGAAGCTGTTAAGTTTACAGATGTTCCGATACCATTTTTTTTCCTTAGACCAATTCCGATACTCAAACTTGCGTATCAGCCAATACCAAGTACCTATCCCATACCAGTGTGTTAAAAATGCTTACATTGCATGATGTTTTAATAGCTGTACCAGCCCTGTATGCATGTGATAGTACTGCTATCATTGTTGTATGTGGCTCAGGTTGAACTTTTTGTGATCATACACAGATCAGAGAACTTTCTTTGATCTAGTTTGACAGTGAGTGTAACAGAAGAAGAAGAAAAAATGAAACCACTTTAAAGGTGTGCTATGAGTTCCTGGATGATTTGTCTCAAATCGTAGGCATCTCTCCTCGTTCCGCTAGCTGCCTGGCCCCTGAACACACCGTGAAAAAGCTCGGTCTCGGGAGACAATATAGAGCTCGTAAACATCAAACAAACACTAGGGGCACAGGCTGTGCACCAAAATACAACAAACCACATTCCAGCCAATCAATGACAAGATGGTTGGGGGAGTGGGATTAGGGTTCGTGACAGTTAAGGCTCTTATATACTAGACGCAGCCCGGCTGGCGCGTGCAAATGTGACGTCATGGGATTGCCGTACCTATTACTTCTCGCGCTGGTAGTTGCAGTCTTCTCCTGAACAGAGGTGGCGCTAATGAGCAAAGGCTACCGACGTTGCTCTTTCTACGGACTAGAAGAAGAAGAAAAAGGTAAACAACGGCAGAACTGGCAGCAGCGTTGACGTCAATGCTTGGATTTAATTGGATGAGCTCCTTGGTCGGATCAGGCCTTTCATTCACCATAACAGAGCTCATCTTAACCCGGTGAGTTTACCACAGAGACCTGCAGTCACTCTGAGAGTCCTGACATCACGTTGTCGGCGAACTCGTTCAGGCTTCCTGTTTCCTCTTTGTCGCGCGCCGCTGGAAAAAAAAAGACCCGTGAGCAACCTCGGCTCGCGCGCCATAAATCTAGGCGTAGGATATTACGTCATTTTGACGTCACGATGGCACGCGCCACCTCGTATGCAGCTAGTATGCCGTACGTTTCAGTCAGTTAGTCACGACAGTTACGGAAACATGGGGGGAGGGGCGAGCTTGCTGTGTTTTGTTTGGTATTTACTTAACGTCAACAGAAGTGACAACTCAGGAACCTTTAAAGTAGTTTTTTCTTTCCTGGCTAAATCACGTATTGGATCGGTGCATAAACTCCAGTACTTGGCGATACCAGAATTTTAGGCAGTATCGGAGGCTGTTCAGATACTGGTATCAAAAACATCTCGTTATGTTATCTGGTAAGTTGTTCCCAGTCAGTCAGTAGCCAGTTGTTACAACTGATGCATCACTGAGTCATCTTCTGAAGAACTTTACAAGTAGACCACCTTTTGATGATGAAGCAGGCTGTGTAGCATCTGTGGAGAGGACTGATGAGGAATCAGTAAGGACTGCTGGATGTTGAGTCACCTTCTGAAGAACTTTGCAAGTAAGACCACCCTTAAAGTCGCTTTGTCATCAATTTCAGAGATCACAGACAGATTTATGAACTCCTTTCCAAAATCAAAATCTTGATATTGAAGACGAAAATCTCTAATCCAAAACTAGTCTTTATAGTCTGGTACAATTCTTCCATGGAGCTGTTCAAAGCCATGTTCAAAATACATTTCTCACACACACACACACACACACACACACACACACACACACACACACACACACACACACACACACACACACACACACACACACACACACAACAGTCACACACACACACACACACACACACACACACATACACACATTCACACACAAGTCTGTATCACTATCTTTGTGGGGACTTGTCATTGACATAATGCATTCCCTAACCCTAACCCTAACCATAACCTAACCCTAAAACCAAGTGTTAACCCTCAAACAGCCCTTTAACACATACATACACACACACACACACACACACACACACACACACACCTACCCACACACACAAAGTCACACACACACACACACACACACACACACACACACACACACACACACACACACCTACCCACACACACAAAGTCACACACACACACACACACACACACACACACACAAAGTCACACACACACACACACACACACACACACACACACACACACACACACACACACACACACACACACACACACACACACACACACACACACACACACACACACACACACACAGTCACACACACACACACACACACACACAACCACACACACACACACACACACACACACACACACACACAGACACATATACACACACACACACACACACACAGTCACACACATACACACACACACACAACCACATACACGCACACACACACACACACACTGTAACTTCAGGGTCGCACAGCGCGCGTAGGAAATATGTGTGTCCGTCACTCAGACTTTATAAAACATCCCTGTTGAAAGTATTTCTCCGCAAATGTATGAATTACTCATTCACAAAATTATTCTACAGCTTCACAACTTTCTTTTTACACACGCACAACTTATTTATGACCCTTATTGGATCCCATACTCGTGGTAGTTCAGTTGATGAGACTCTGCAGCGCAAGTATGACAGGTCTGACCTGTTTTAACTGAATCAGGCTGTGATTGGACGCCGCGTGCTGTTAGGAAATCACTGATCGATGTCGTAACTCTGCCTGGGTAGGAGGAGGAGGAGGAGGAGGAGGAGGAGGAGCAGCAGCACCACCAACCGGAATACACATCAACTTCTAGGCTACTTCCTACATGCACGTGAACACACATACAAACATCCACACACACACACACGCCGCTGCTATAACTTATCTTTTCACGTTGCGCATTTACGCAGATTTAAAACCAGAACGTGTCGCTGATACGTCTTTATTTCTCTGTGTGTGTGTGTGTGTGTGTGAGAAAGTAACTCTCTTCTCTGTTTTAGTTCCTGTCTCCGCTATAATTGCAACACTTCGCTGCCTTTCAAAAGTTAAACATTAGGCTACCACGGGACTTTATTTCGGGGCTCATTAATTATTCATACAGACAGAGACACACACACACAGGATCAAACGGGAAGACTTCCCGGACCACCGGGGACCGTCCCGGTGCGCCGCCGTTACTCCTGGAGATTTACAGCCGCGGCCGAGCCCTGACGCGGGCCGTTAATCATCAGAGCTCCCGGTGCTGCGGTGCTAACCGGAAGGTGAGTGTGTGTGTCTGTGTGTGTGGGTGAGTCAGCTGCAGGACACTGTCACTATTCTCTCACACACAGACACACGCACAGCAAGACCCGGGGTACCCCAACAGTCCCGTCCGGACCCGCCCCGCGCACAGTTCTGCTACCGCCCGTCCGCCGGGACGCTCAGCTGAATATCACCGAATGATCCATCCCGACCTGGCAGACACCGAGCAGACCTTCCAGACCGGCTGTCAATGTAAGTCAACCCTCCTTCTGTCTGTTTATTCTCTAATTGTGTGTTTTCCCTATGGAGTCTGGCAAGGCTCCACGTTATTATTAGTGATCATGTTTATTTTATGATTATCTGAGGTCACTCTGTGGGTTCATTCACTGTCAGTCGCTTTGAATTAACAGTATTACCCGGATGACTGAACATCTACACTCGTTTTACCCAAAGATAGACCCGCGTTTGCTGTTCGCTCGCATTTATAGTCCTGCGTGCGGAATCTCATTTAAGAATCTCACAATTTTAATGTTTTGTCCCGTTTTTCTAACCT
This sequence comes from Perca flavescens, assembly GCF_004354835.1. NCBI lineage: Eukaryota > Metazoa > Chordata > Actinopteri > Perciformes > Percidae > Perca > Perca flavescens. Next base: position 40,065,174 of record NC_041333.1, on the reverse strand, counting down.
GTACATACAGATAGAGACACAAACGACACAGTTGCATTAATCATTTTTATGTATCCTAAAATTCGGCATACACACACTTCACCAGCACGCGCTCAAACGAACAGAATTACAATTTGTGTAAATGTTTTTGCCTGTTATTCATAATCTTTCACAAGACTCCAAATATTTGTAAAACATCTTTTAATGTAAAAAGTTTAGTTTATCTTCATACACACGCACACACACACACACACACACACACACACACACACACACACACACACACACACACACACACACACACACACAGCAGAATCAGTATACTCTATCGACCCAGTCTGATAATCAGATTATGGGCAATCACATCAGTTTGGGGACTCTGCAGTGAACACTGCAGTCCACCTTCATCATCACCATCATCATCATCATCATCATCACCATCATCATCATTATACATTTAATGAATGGAGGGAACTGTTACAGTTCTTCGCTTTGGATCATCAGATTTAAACTAAAATGACGCCCGGCAGACAAATGTTCGTAATTAAATTTAAGATAAGAAAAACTTTTATTGATCCCTCAATGAGGGAAACTCACTCACCACAGCTGCTCAATGCAGCACAGCAAATTACCCAAAATACACACAAAATATAAACAGGAAAGACAAATACACAAAGAACAAAATAGGAAATAGAACAAATAAGACAGTACACACGCACAGGCACACATACACACACATATACACACACACACACACACACACATATATATATATACACGCACGCACACACACGTATACACACATACGCACACACATATACACGCACACAAATACACACACACGCATATATACACATACACACACCACATACACACAAAAGAGTGACATTTCTTCCTTTTTATTTCTAAAAATTGTGCAAAACAACAGATGTGTCCTGTTATCAATCAACAACAGAGGAAACGTAAATCGCTCCAAACTTCTACTTCAAACAAACCGTTTTGAATTAATAAACTATGCCGAAAGGTTGCGGAGTAGTTCGTTGCACCAACAATACATCCAAAAACCCCTGGTCTTCCATTTGTCCTCTCGCCATGTCCTAAAATAGATCCTGATAGATGGGCTTCGGCTCCAGGCTATAGACCAGACCGGCTCCAGGCTATAGACCAGACCAGCAGCGATCAAACTTAGTTTATTAAGGTATCGTGAATGCTCATGTTCGGGCAAGGTCACAATATAAACATTAGACACGTGTACAACTAACCTGATAATCTGGTTAATGTATACACATGTCTAATGTTTATATTATATACTAATCCGTTTAACGAGAAAAAAAATCCACACACATTTGTCAAAATTATGATCCCAACTAGGGCTGTCCTCGACTAAAGAACTCCTTAGTAGACTAACACTTATATGATTTAGTCGACTAATCGATTAGTTGATTTAATTGACAGAGCTGTGCTCTTTGAGAGGTGGTTAAGACTAGAAAAGCACAATATAAATGTAGTTAATTAACCATCTGTAAAACTGAGTTTCTCCACAATTAATCCTGCAAAAGCACCACTTTAAATCTGGTGTTTACCAGAAATGTGCTCAGAAGTTTCTTGGAAATGAGTAATTAAGCATGAATAAGCATAAAAAATGACTAATGGACTAAAGAAATCTTAGTCGACTAAGACCAAAATGAGCGATTAGTCGACTAATCGACTAAGAGGTGGCAGCTCTAATCCAAACACACGTCAAATTGCAGAGACTTCTGTTGGACCGTCTGTTTGCTATCCCCCAAAAAGGGGCGCGGCCTTGAGTTTTAGCGGAGTGCCCATATGTGCCGGTTGTGCGTATACAAACGAAGCGTATAACTAATGAAGATGAATGCGTGCTGAACGTGTGAGTGAAGAGTGCGGCTGTCGGCGGTAACGCAGCTCTGACTCTGAAATGTGATTTCTTTCTGTTGTTCAGAAGAAACTGCTGAGTGTTTGTTTGTGCAAAGCAAACACGCTCCTGGAAATGATTAATAAACTACCCACAATCCTCCTGGGCGCGGTTATTGTCGTCTCCATACCTGAGGCGTATTACACACTTCTATACACACACACACACACACACACACACACACACACACACCACGCCAAATGCAGCAAGGTCTATTGAGCTCCATTTGGTGTGTGTGTGTGTGTGTGTGTGTGTGTGTGTGTGTGTGTGTGTGTGTGTGTGTGTGTGTGTGTGTGTGTGTGTGTGTGTGTGTGTGTGAGATGGATGGTTCTGTATGTCCCTCCTGGGGTCCTGTAGCTCTGCCTGATCGCCCGCTGTGACACATTATCTCTCCGTCCGTCTGTTTCCAGCTTCTCTTCATCCTTTCTTTCGTTGCGCTCTCTCTGTCCTGTCTCTCTCTCTCTTTCTCTCTTTCTCTTTCTCTCTGTCTCTCTCTCTCTGTCTGTCTGTCTCTCTCTCTCTTTCTCTTTCTCTCTGTCTCTCTTTCTCTCTTTCTTTTTCTATCTCTCTCTGTCTCTCTGTCTGTCTATCTCTCTCTCCTTAATAACCCTAACCTCTTTGCTTCTCTCTACTCAAAAGGCTTTTATTTTGAAATATGGAGACCCTGTGAGACAGCTTGTCGTGTCTAAAGTGTCTGAACTCAGTTTATTTTAATTACAAACTGATTGGCCGATACAACATCCTGTCTGGAGGGTTTCTTCTAGTTTTTGTTAGAGTTTGGTGTAGGGGGGGGTCACGATTTGGTTAGAAAAGCTCACACTTTGAAATAAAACCACAGAAAGTGATTTTAAAATGAACGTACGGCGCATTAACAGTCTCTCCGTCTCTGTGCAGGGCGTCTTTAATCTGCACCCTCCTCTTCCTCACCCTCGTGGTGGGCGGGACTACAGCAGCTGTCGGTCAGGCCAGCCAATCAGGTAAGAGACATCTGAGTTGTGATTGGCTCTCGTTAGAGAACACAAATCAATGACCCACAGAGGGTGCAGCCCTTATACTAATCAGGGCTGCACCATGGGAGGAAAAAATGCCATAAAGATATTAGTCGTGATAAATAAACACACTAGGGCACAGTTTCCACTGGGGGGGGGGTGCACTTACGTTACGTCCCAAAGTGCTAGGGGTATCAGGACATAAACGTAAAACCAGATGTAATTGGTATTTTGAAAGCATAGTTCTCGTTAAACTATATTTGTGGGGGCCAAAAACTGGGAATACAGGGTCCCGACAGCTTTGTGGGGCCAAAATGCTGGAGCCCACAAGTTTAAAGGGCTGTTTGAGGGTTAAGACTTGGTTGTAGGATTAGGGTTAGAATTAGGTCATGGTTAGGGTGAGGGTAAGGGTTAACCCTTGTGTCCGCCAATTCTGCCGTAATCAAATTCGGTTATACAGTAGAAATCACCAGGAATTGCTCAGCACTGCGCTTAAAAAGAAGCACAGGGCACACTGCAAACTCTGCAAAGCATCAAATACGGGAAACCTGTAGTCTTGACACTGTCATGCATGAGACGTTTTCTGTCCTGGACTCAGTCTTGACTCGGACTCGAACCTCTTTGGTCTCAGTCTTGACTTGGTCTCAACTAGTCCTGGTCTTGGACTTGACAACGGTGGTCCTGACTACAGCCCTGCCTTACAGATTAAACAGATGTTGACAAAGTTCGTCTCTGCATGGGGACGTTGTCCTTTGCTCGTTTTGTATGTTGAACGTAAAGTTCTGTTTCCCGTTGTATTGTTTTGCCCTCTCATAATGCGCACAAATAGATGTTTGAATATATTGAAACGAGTATTCAAACGTAATTTTGGGCCAATTTGACACAGCTGCACCAATCTGTCTGTGTAAGAGTTTTATTTCTCAGCAGAAGGGAATTAAAAACGTGAAATATGGTCCTTTATGATGTTTCTTTCACCTTCCACATTGTGAGAGCGGCATCGAAGGTGAAAATCTCTCCTGTTCATGCGGTGCAACTCTGCAGAAGCGGGGTTAATTAAAAGCCGAAGCTGTGGTCCCCGTGGGACGAGGGATGGATAGTTCCTGCGAGAGGAAGGTCATTTGTAAGACTGTCTGAGAGCGGAAGGAGAGACGGAGGGAGTAGAGGGGAAGGGAGGGGGGGGGGGAAGGATGGATGTAAAGAGAGGAGGGGAGCAGATAGTGGGGGGTAGATGGATGGATGGAGCTGATGTTGGGGAATTAAATGAGATGAAACTGGACTTAATCCTTTGGGGAAACTGCGTTATTATGACACCAACAAACTGTTTGATACACACTGCACATACTGTACAAAAGTGGTTAATGTCCCGTAGATTTACTTTGAGATAGAGATGCACCGAATCCAGATTTTTGGGGTTCGGCCGAATCCCGAGTCCTCCTCCGATCCTCAGTCCATGAACCCAGTAAACACATGAATGAAGTAAACAGTGACTGTCCTTCCTTTGCTGTACCTGAAGTTGCTGCATTCTGGCTGCTGTCTGGAGATTCCTTCATGAACAACTCGTATTCCTTCTGATGGCCGGGTTCGGACAGATATTTAGAAATGATGTTGGGGTTCAGGTCGGGCTCGGTCACATCAGCGCGATCGGGCATTGAACATTTTATATTTAAAACAGCTTATTATGTAGGTGCGTGCCTGTGCTAATGTGCGCCCCGCCGCCAAATGTTGTGTACGTATGAAACGGAACTGACACTTCGCTGCAACACAAACAAATATATTTATTCACCTCTATTCACACACAATGAGGAATATTTTCAGTTGTGATTGAACTGTATTATTTGAGGAATTATAGCATCTACAACAGGTCTACACTTAGAACGGACCCACCGCGGTGACGTTTTTGGTGGAGCTGTTCGTTTAAAGGTTGACTCGGAAGAAAACGAACATTTTGACAGTAAACTCCATCAACACAACAGTATGTGGACTTAAACTGGATGGGTCCAGTAACCTCTGAATAGTTCTACTTGTTGTTAAACTGGACGGGCCCAATAACCTCTGAATAGTTCTACTTGTTGTTAAACTGGACGGGCCCAATAACCTCTGAATAGTTCTACTTGTTGTTAAACTGGACGGGTCCAATAACCTCTGAATAGTTCTACTTGTTGTTAAACTGGACGGGTCCAATAACCTCTGAATAGTTCTACTTGTTGTTAAACTGGACGGGTCCAATAACCTCTGAATAGTTCTACTTGTTGTTAAACTGGACGGGTCCAATAACCTCTGAATAGTTCTACTTGTTGTTAAACTGGACGGGTCCAATAACCTCTGAATAGTTCTACTTGTTGTTAAACTGGACGGGTCCAATGACCTCTGAATAGTTCTACTTGTTGTTAAACTGGACGGGTCCAATGACCTCTGAATAGTTCTACTTGTTGTTAAACTGGACGGGTCCAATGACCTCTGAATAGTTCTACTTGTTGTTAAACTGGACGGGTCCAATAACCTCTGAATAGTTCTACTTGTTAAACTGGACGGGTCCAATAACCTCTGAATAGTTCTACTTGTTGTTAAACTGGACGGGTCCAATAACCTCTGAATAGTTCTACTTGTTGTTAAACTGGACGGGTCCAATAACCTCTGAATAGTTCTACTTGTTGTTAAACTGGACGGGTCCAATAACCTCTGAATAGTTCTACTTGTTGTTAAACTGGACGGGTCCAATAACCTCTGAATAGTTCTACTTGTTGTTAAACTGGACGGGTCCAATAACCTCTGAATAGTTCTACTTGTTGTTAAACTGGACGGGTCCAATGACCTCTGAATAGTTCTACTTGTTGTTAAACTGGACGGGTCCAATGACCTCTGAATAGTTCTACTTGTTGTTAAACTGGACGGGTCCAATAACCTCTGAATAGTTCTACTTGTTGTTAAACTGGACGGGTCCAATAACCTCTGAATAGTTCTACTTGTTAAACTGTCCAATAACCTCTGAATAGTTCTACTTGTTAACTTCTTGACGGGTCCAATAACCTCTGAATAGTTCTACTTGTTGTTAAACTGGACGGGTCCAATAACCTCTGAATAGTTCTACTTGTTAAATTGCAATGTGAACGGCAGGATCATTTTAAAGGTGACCGCGACTACATTGTACGTCTGCCCTATTTCTGATACCGTGGCGGCAGAAATTTTGCCATGGCGGGCCGCCACTACAAAATCTACACAGAGGAAACACTGTATCATGTGTAGGCGTATTAAGCTGTAAACTCGCGGTTAACTAATCGTAAACTGTTGCAAACTGCAGTAAAAACCCTGATTGAATACGCTGTATACATGTCCAAAGAATGCTTCTAAAACCTGAATAATACCAGAATATCACACGTGTCTTAATCTGGAAATGCTGCATTTGGAAAAAGGCTTTATTTCTGAATATCCAAACAGAATAAACCTCAGTATGACAGGAATAGCACGCAGATTACAAACTATTTCCGGTCAAAATGACCTATAAACATCATTTCGTATTCAGTTTTGCCTGAATACGGTTGCTTGTCATGTAAAAAATAGGCGTTGGTCCTATTTCTAGCATGCGTTTTGAGACGTGCGTGTCAAGCAGGCAGTCTGCACGCTCTAACCTGTTAACATGGGAGCTGAAATGAAAACGGACACGTCACGCAGCTGACACGCTCACGCCACGCAGGCAGTGTGCAGGGTGCAGGGTGCTTAAAAGTGTTAACTTCCATTTTTTACTGTGTCTCATATTTGCTGAGCAACATCCGACTCATTTATTACACCTTCCACACGAGCAGTTAGGGTTTAAAAGTGAAACCTGTGTGAGAATCGAAGAGCAGCATGTCCCCGATGGATGGATAATGTGTGTGTTGGCTTCAGAGGGTTAGGAAGGAGGGATGGTATTCCTTTAGATGGATGGATGGATGGATGGATAGAGAGGGAGGGGAGGAGGTGGATCGGTGTTAGAGAAGGTTTTAATAGAAAGACTAATACTCTGGGCAGGAAAACCTGACAGGTCAATTACCCACAGACGCACACACACACAGTCTCACACACACACACACACACACACACACACACACACACACACACACACACACACACACACACACACACACACACACACACACACACACACACTCCAGTAGGTGTAGAGAGCCTCCATTAATCCAGTATTCAGGGGAACCAGCGGGCTGAAAGTGTCCAACAATTCGGATATTAAAGCTGAGGCTCTGGACCCAAAAGCAGACCGCTGGTCCTCAGTTTAGCTCTCCAGCTGCTGCCTCCGTTATCTCCTCAATTATTATCAATAATCTCTAAATCAATGCAGTGTATAGATTTCCTTTTGTTTGGTTTAGAGGCAGAGCGATGCACTGTTGTAAAAAGGTCTTTCCTGAGATCACCCTCTTCATTGTCTTTGTGCAATAAATCCATAAATATGAATCCATAAATCATGTTACGTTAGGTTTGATATCTCCGCATGACTTAAAGCTAGGGTTATTCTGTTTGTTTAGCATAAAAGCCAACATCTGGGGCTTTCCAGAGAGGCTTTCTGTGTGTCTTCCTGAAGTTCTTGGTATCTTGAAGCAGTTTCCAGCGGTCTTTTAGGAAGTTTAGGTTTAGGAAGACACACTGTGTATTAGGTTTAAGTGTTGTAGACAACAACCCAGAGCTTTTTTCTTCCTTTTTCCTTCTCCTCTCCCAGAATGCATCTGTGGTAAGATACCAGAATAGGGAGTGTGTTGTGTTGAGATACTGGAAGAGGCCTGTCTGTAAAGAACCCATTACTCATCACTATTATTTCCACGTATTGAACCGTCATCGTCTCCATCCTCCATCTTATTATCTCATCGATTATAAATGACCTGCAGGAGAGTGTGCGTCTCTGATTGGTCGTTTAGTTGATTGGTTGATTGATTGTTGGCTGGAGACCGAATGCGTGAGCCACTGCTGAAACTAATTAGTCAATTAAATAAATTGGCAGAAAATTGGTCTGTGCTGATTTGGATGACCAGTTGTTGCTTAAGTCTTTTAAGTGTGACTTTGCAGATTCTCTTTTTTAATCTGGGGGTCAGTTGGAAGGGATTTGTCTTCCCTTTTCTTTAGCTTAATGCTGATAAAACGTAAAGTCAGTACTTGTGCCCTTACTGAAGATGCGCAGAAACTTTTACATTTTTTGTTAGTCATTAAAGCGCCCATATTATGCTCATTTTCAGGTTCATAATTGTATTTTAAGGTTGTACCAGAATAGGTTTACATGGTTTAGTTTTCAAAAAACACCATATTTTTGTTGTACTGCACAGCTCTCTCTCACTGCTGCAGCTCCTCTTTTCACCCTGTGTGTTCAGGTCTCTGTTTTAGCTACAGAGAGAGACATCTTTTCTTCTGTACTGTCTTTGATTGAGCTCTCACATGCTCAGTAGCTCAGATCGTAGATCATGTCAGCTAGCTCCATAGACAGTAAAAGAAAGGCTGTTTCTCCGACTTCAGTCAGTTCCAAGGCAGGATCAGCTGGGAGACTTCTTCTCAAACAGGGAGCACATGGAAGTAGTTCTTTTGGAGATTATGGTGAACTAGTGTGTGTTGTAGCAGTGCTTTGCCATTGACAACGAGGTAGCATGCTAGCGCTTGCATGCTAACGGTTGCGGTTAGCCAGCTCGTCTCGGCTAGTGATGTAGAAAGCCGTGCAGGTTTTGACCAGCTCACCAGGAGACTGAAGGCAGGACACATTCAGAAACCGTATCTCACTCAGAACAGCACGGATGGTTTTTTTCAGAGTTTGTATGCGTGTGGAAGCACCAGAGACACAAAATAACACCCCAAATCCCAGAAAATAATATGGGCACTTAAATGTTTATGTGTTAACTCAAACTACTACTTTTACTGGATGAATCATTTAGTTTATTGTTATATCTAAGCTAGGGATGCACCGATGTACATGCGCACGGCACTGGGCCCGATACCCGATACTGTATATATATCGGTATCTGTGCATCCCTGGTTGAGGCTGTGTGTTCATGTACATGCAGCAAACATCATCGTTGCAGAAATGTAAAATCAGATGTTTCAGAAGCTTTCCCAGCCGGATAAAAATAACTGTGTGAGTGTGGGATATTTACAGCACGAAGGTCAGGGTCAGAAAACAGAAAGGTGTCCATGTGGCTTCAGCCCCAAACTATCAGCAGTGTGTTCACATCTTTTTCACTCTGCACGGTTTGGTTCTCCCTGTAAATAACCCTCACGTTGTGTAGCTTTTTATGCCAAATGTAGAGAAGCAGTGGCAGCAAAAACTGTACACTGTCCTGTGTCACAGGACAGTGTACAGGACAGTGTCTGACTGTCCCGGGACAGTCATCGAGTCACAGGACAGTGTCTTGGAGTCACAGGACAGTGTCTTGGAGTCACAGGACAGTGTACAGGACACTACTAACAGGACAGGACATTTTTGGCTGCCACAAATAACGGCTAAAAGCAGCAGCAGCAGTTTCCCTTTAAAGTGTCGACTGTGCTGATGAGTTTCAGTGTTTTAATGGAGCAGCTTTAATCTTTGATGGAAGTGTAATAACGCTGGCCCTTTAACAAGGCCTGTTAACGATGACATCCACTGAACTCTGTTTCATTCTCACATAAAGACTCTAAATCAGAGACGCAGCGACTGGACCGGACCCAGACGACGTTCACTCCATCATTATGTCATTAGGAAGTCAGTATTAAAGAACCTCGTAAAAAACAGCAAGTAGTTTTTTATTCATCTGACTTTTTGGCCAGAAATGGATCTTTTTATTATCTGCCTTTTCACGGCGGATGTAGAAGCTAAAATCTGTTTAAAGTAACTTGTTCAATTGTAAATTGCAATTCAATTCTAAATGTAAACATTACTGAAATATTTGAGGGTTGCTTCTTGCTTGTACGATTTACAGCAGAAGTTCTCATTCCCCCTTGCTCTGGTGTTTCCCCCTCTCATTCCCCCTTGCTCTGGCGTTTCCCCCTCTCATTCCCCCTGCTCTGGTGTTTCCCCTCTCATTCCCCCTTGCTCTGGCGTTTCCCCCTCTCATTCCCCTTGCTCTGGCGTTTCCCCCTCTCATTCCCCTTGCTCTGGCGTTTCCCCCTCTCATTCCCCCTGCTCTGGTGTTTCCCCCTCTCATTCCCCTTGCTCTGGCGTTTCCCCCTCTCATTCCCCCTGCTCTGGTGTTTCCCTCTTTCATTCCCCTTGCTCTGGTGTTTCCCCTCTCATTCCCCCTGCTCTGGCGTTTCCCCCTCTCATTCCCCTTGCTCTGGTGTTTCCCCCTCTCATTCCCCCTGCTCTGGTGTTTCCCTCTTTCATTCCCCCTGCTCTGGTCGGTACTTGTGCCCTTACCGGCCTTGTCCCTAAAGATGTGCAGAAACTTTAAAAATATTTGTCAAACTACTACTTTTACTGTATGAATAATTTAGTTTATTATAATTTCTACCTTTAAGGATGCACCGATACTATATATTTTTTTTACGAGTACTGTAAATGCGCACAGCATCGGACCGACAGCCGATACTGGCATCTGTATCGGGGCATCCCTAGTTGAGGCTGTGTGTTCGTGTACATGCAGCAAACATCGTCGTTGCAGAAATGTAAAATCAGATGTTTCAGAAGCTTTCCCAGACGGATAAAAATAACTGTGTGAGTGTGGGATATTTACAGCACGAAGGTCAGGGTCAGAAAACAGAAAGGTGTCCATGTGGCTTCAGCCCCAAACTATCAGCAGTGTGCTTGACTCAAGTGAAGTACAAGTACCTCAACATTTTGACTTAAGTTCAGTACTGGAGTAGTGATAGACCGACTTTATTGGCTGGCTGATATATCGAGCCGATATTTGCGTTCGCCGATAGACACTGCAGATCACGTGCAGACGGTGCACTGCCCCTCACCCACTAGCAGAGTGCTGGTGGCAGTCGAAAATTACAAATCAAGCACTTTATTTCAATGGCTACTTTTCAGGTTTATTGTTATTCTTTTTCTTAAATTAATTAAATGTGTTGACAAAGGACATTTTGTGATGAGCTGATTATATCTGTCTTATAATATGTCAGCAAGCAATGCATCATCAAGGCCGTGTTGTGCACAGTTAACCATATGAAGTGCACCCGTCCATATGATGCACATTGCACACATATTTAGGGTTATATGAATGTAAGATGATTGCAGAACTGACACTGATCTGGGTTTCCGAAAACAAATCCAGTGTGGCAGGGGTTTATGTTTTTATGATGTAAATTGAGGGCGCAAAAGCAGTAAGTGTATTTAGTTACATTCCAACACTTGCAACTTGCATATCGGCCGATATGCAAGTTCAGGTATTGGGCCCTCTCCAGTAGAAACAAGTACATGAACCTGAAGAATACAAGTGTGAAGCTGTAAATGTCACCGTGTGTCCCCCAGAGCCCAGGTGTTACGACTGGGGGGAGTCCAGCGAGCGGGCGGTGTCGGTCCTGGAGGGCGAGGCCGGCTGGCTCTCCTGCCCTCTTTTCTCTCATCCCTCCGTCTACAACTACACCTCCATGCAGAGCGCCGGGCACAACCTCGTCTGGTACCGCCTCCCAGAGGGCCACGAACTGGAGCAGCCAATCACGTACAGGTAAGACTGCAGGAAGTCAACAGATCTGCTGATTTTCAAGGGGTAGTTTTGGTACTTTTGAGCCTGGACCCCAGTGGTGTAGTCTACGTGATACGCAGGTATACGCAGTATACCCACTAAAAAAGCTCCAGGATTTCCATATACCTACTTAAAAATGCCCAATGACATGTAACAACATATTTTCCATTATATGTTGAATTGTCATCTGTTATTTTCTTCTTAGCATAGGCTAAATAAAGGTATTTCCAGCATAAATTGGTGCATTAAACCGTATCCAAATGCAACAAAAATGAAGTTGCTCACACTCAAAACCTCCCCAACTATGATATGCATAAAAAGAATATGTATATTGATATAAAATTTTAATTTCAATTAAATTGTCAAGTTATTGTGTGATTACTAAAATACGCTAGTGGCGCTCGGCCGTGACGTTCAAGTCTAAACTTTTAAGATTTATAATCCCCTAAAATCGCCAAAGGTTTTGAAATTTTTACTATATCCAAGTGTCTTTATTACTGTTTAGATGTAATACTCCATTGCTATGGAAATACTGTAAGCCTGTTGTTCAATTAACCTGATTAAGCCCTCGGGAGCTTGAGTAAATAAATAAAATAAATATAGTATTGTGCCAGCCGTTCTGTGCAGTAAACTTTCTTTTAACGAGCTTGTTGTACTGATGCAGTTATAGTTTTAGTGCTAGTAGGCCTACTAAGGGGTGCGGCTTAATAGACATATTTTATTATGTGTATTATGAGGTTGTCCACGAAAATTCTTGATCACTAATACAAAAAGTTTGAAAACCCCTGAATTAGACTACATCACTGCTGGACCCTATTGTTTAACATATAACAGCCCTGAAATCTCCATCACTAAACCCACCAGACTCCATGTAAATAATCAGGACTTTTAGCGTGTATAGAGCCAGCATATTTCCACCAGACTCCATGTAAATAATCAGGACTTTTAGCGTGTATAGAGCCAGCATATTTCCACCAGACTCCATGTAAATAATCAGGACTTTTAGCATGTATAGACCCAGCATATCTCCACCAGACTCCATGTAAATAATCAGGACTTTTAGCGTGTATAGAGCCAGCATATCTCCACCAGACTCCATGTCAATAATCAGGACTTTTAGCGTGTATAGAGCCAGCATATCTCCACCAGACTCCATGTCAATAATCAGGACTTTTAGCGTGTATAGAGCCAGCATATCTCCACCAGACTCCATGTAAATAATCAGGACTTTTAACGTGTATAGAGCCAGCATATCTCCACCAGACTCCATGTAAATAATCAGGACTTTTAGCGTGTATAGAGCCAGCATATCTCCACCAGACTCCATGTAAATAATCAGGACTTTTAGCGTGTATAGAGCCAGCATATCTCCACCAGACTCTATGTAAATGATCAGGACTTTTAGCGTGTATAGAGCCAGCATATTTCCAAGGGCCGTGAGATGCAGCTATGGTATGAAGTGCTTTACCTCCGCTCCTCTATCCTGGAGGCTTACCACGGACAGACAGACGGAGCTCTCAGTCTGGAGTCATTCAGACTAATTGAGACACTTGGAGAGAAACTGACTGAAGAGCGCTGTAACGATTTCCCTTCCAGACAGGTTTTGTGTGTGTGTTTGGGAGGCAAATCGATTAGCGTCACCACAGTCAACATGACATTTGTTTCTAATGCTGCTCTAATCGGATGTGATTTGTGCTCGTTGAGAGTCTAATGTTATTCATGTGATTGTGTTCTGCAGCGCACGGCTCACCAGAGAACGAGAGAGGCTGTGGCTGCAGCCGGCCACCGCTGACGACACCGGCCTCTACATCTGCATGCTACGGTAAGACATCTGTATTCTACGGTAAGACATCTGTATGCTACGGTAGGACATCTGTATGCTACGGTAAGACATCTGTATTCTACGGTAAGACATCTGTATGCTACGGTAGGACATCTGTATGCTACGGTAAGACATCTGTATTCTACGGTAAGACATCTGTATGCTACGGTAGGACATCTGCATGCTACCGTAAGACATCTGTATGCTACGGTAGGACATCTGTATGCTACGGTAGGACATCTGCATGCTACCGTAAGACATCTGTATGCTACGGTAGGACATCTGCATGCTACCGTAAGACATCTGTATGCTACGGTAGGACATCTGTATGCTACGGTAGGACATCTGCATGCTACGGTAGGACACGCAGAGTCTTTTAGCTTTTTAGTGTTTTATCAAGTTCATGACTCTCTAAATTATGTTCATGTTTAACTATTTTACATTTGCAAGGTTTGTTTAAGGGAGAAGTTTAAAGCCAACTGCGTTTTATATCATTTACTTAAAATGTCAAAAGAAACAACTAAAACGTCAAAATAGCCCGTAGAAGTGGAAAGAAGCAACAACAAAAAAGTCTGAAAAAAGACGACCAAAACGTCGACATTCCAGATTTATTCAACTTTAACTAAATCATGTTCATATTTGCAAAGTTTTTACAGATAAACTAAAGGTAGCTGTTTTAAACTCTCTTATTTAGAAGATCCTGGTTTTATCGTTCATCTGACTGGAAATGCTCTCACTCAAGGTTCCCGCGGGGTCTTAAATAAAGCAACAAAAATGTGGGAAGAAAGTGTCAGAAACGTAGAAACAACGAGAACAAAGCAGCAGACTAGAGTGCGGATCGGGCCACATTTTTCTGTCGGACGCGGGCTGGGCCAGAAAAACGTTTTTTTTGTGTGGAAAGCTTTTATTAAGCAGCTGTAAAAAGGTATTCAGAAATGTTAACAGATGAGCTCATCAGCGCACACGGGGCAACAAGCGCACATTAACACAGGCACGCACCTACTTCAAATTCAAAATGTTCAGTGCCTGATGTGACCGAGCCCGACCTGAACCCCAACATCATTTCTAAATATCTGTCCGAACCCAGCCCGGCCTCATTGGGTCCCTTCGGTTGACCCTTCAGATAAAAGCAGCCGCTGCTCTCCGTTTGGATCCTCCAGCAGTTAATCAGCCAAAGTGTCTCTGAGAGTCTACAAGGATTATAGAAATGGAGACTCAGGATTTTCAGCTGGCGACTGCAGGTTGGGGGGGGGGGAGGCGTTAGGGTTAATGAGGTCACAGTGCTGAGACGATGAGGAGCTGCAAAGATTAATGGATTAGTCCTCAATTATGACATTAATCGCTAAACTATTTTGATGATCCATTCATCAGTTTGAGTCATTTTTTTTAAATGTAAAACAAGTAAACTTGTGTGGTTTCTGCTCATTAAATGCGAATATTGTTCTAGTTTCTTCTCTCCTCTGGGACAGGACACTGAAGATCTTTGAGTTGTGGACAAAAACAAGACATGTGGGCTTTTTGGGGAAACACTGATCCAGCATTTTAGAACAATTCTATTCAATTCTATTTATAGCATCAAATCATAACAAGAGTTATCTCAAGAGAATTTACAGATCGAGTAGGTCTAGACCACACTCTATAATTTACAAAGACCCAACAATTGAACAACTCATCCATTAATCCAACCTTACCAAATTTGATACTTCAATGTGACCGGCCTGCCTAAGCAGAGTTTGACATTCGAGCTGGCCTCCCTCCCCCTCCCCAAAAACAAAAAACTCATTGTAGCAGCTGAGACCTGGCCTACCACTTGGGGAACACAGCACGAGCACATATGGACAAAACAAATCTGCTAAATAAACATATATGTCTATTTTTAATGCAGATTATGAATTACATTGTAAGAATTTAACAATTCGCCCTTATGAAATCCAATCACAGCGCGGCTGCCTTGGAAAGCAATTAACAGACGGTGGCGGGATGTCTCAACACATAAATTCGACAATGTTTTGAGGAGAACCAACAAAAACTTCGGACAAAAGTCCGATTAAAAAAAAAAAAAAAAAAAAACTGTCACTTGATTGACAATTTTCTAAATGTTTTTGTTACGTATTTCAAGTTTTTTTTGGGACATTTTTTATACTTTTGTGTCGCCTTTTTCAAGTTTTTTTTTTACATTTGTTTTACAAGAGTTCTTTGGCAGTTTTTGGCTGAAGTTGTTGCACGTTATTGTCGCCTTCTTTAAGCCCTGCTTTGAGAAGCTGACGGTGGCCTCCCTGGTTTGTGGTTTGCTCCACTGCGCGTGTCGTCGTCCTAGATTTCTTTGCAGCCTCGTTCTTTATTCTGCACCCCGTAACTTCTCTGAGACTCTTTAGGAGAGAAATGAACTCCATTTGTACTTTTATCTTTCTATTTCTATGCTGTATATCTTGCGCTACAATGTTTCTTGTATATGCCGACGACTCCCCGATACATATAAAATGCGCATTCACACCATAAAATGTTAAGACACGTTAAGAAAAAAAAGATCCGTATTTTGCCGTAATCCAATGCCACGAAATAAAATAAAAAAGTAATCCACAGCAATCAGTAGATCCACAAAAAGGGTCACTGATGGTGTATCCAGCAAGTCACATTCACCAGCCAGCTCCACACAGATCAACGAGGCCTGACAGCTGACAGCAAATGTATATACATGGCATTTAGGAAACCTTTATTGCAACGTTGGCACGGCAAGATGTCCAGACTAGTGCAACAGTAGTTTTCGAACTTTTTTGCAGCAGGACAATGATCCTAAACACACCAGCAAGTGCCCCGAATGGCTGAAGAAAAAAAATGAAGACTTTGCAGCCAAAGTCCTGACCTGAATCCTATTGAGATGTTGTGGTATGACAACGGTCTCAGGAGAGAGCCAGAGCCCTGAAAAAATATTTTTTTTACTAAAGCAGTAGGCCTATATGAAATTAGATGTATTACCTACCACCATTTAGGGTTACACACACACACACACACACACACACACACACACACACACACGCGCATCATTTACCATTTTGATATCAGATAGGAGACTATACGTGTCAGTTTGGGGAAGAACATTTCTCGATATCTGTGCAAGTTTCCACGTCCTTATCTGCACAGGAAACCAAGAAAAATGAAGTAAAATACTAAAAGAATGTGTGTGACACACATACACACACGCAGTGTGTTGATAGTAAAGGTTGCTGGTTACTGGAAACTCCACATAAACTGAGAGGATAAAGTCTTTGAGAAATCACTCTGAGCTGATTAATCTTCATGACACTTAACCACAAACAAGCACTCCCCCACCCCTCCCCCCCACGAGTCAGTGTTTTAATGGAGAGAAGTCTCTGGTCTGTGCCAGGAAGTACATTACTGTTCCAGCTCCGAGTCAGCCGAGATGTTATCGGCCGCTCAGCCTGACGCAGGTGACCGCCGGATGTTTTTCACTAATGAAGGAGATAAAACGGCGATGGCTTCCTTGATCAAACAAGGCGATAGAACATGTTTTTAATAAAAGCGACAAAATGGTGGCCGGGTTGGTTCAGTGGGTAGAGCAGGCGCACATATACGGAGAAGCTTATGCCTCTAAAGTTGGTCAAGGCCACACCCCCTAACCCTCCACCTTGTCCCCCCTCTCTTCTCCTCAATAAACGAGATGATATATCTTTTGGGGAGGAAGATAGTGTGATCACAGAAGAAACGTCCCTGAACTTTTTCAACCAAAGAGGATTACATTTTATTCATCTGAACGCAAGAAGCTTTCTTCCCAAAATGGATGAAATAAGGCAGTTCACTGCAAGGACAACAGCTGCAGTGATTGCCGTGACAGAGACATGGTTGGATAGCTCCATTGAGGATAAGGAAGTTGAATTGCCAGGCTTCTACTGTTTCCGGCGAGACCGCAATAGAAACGGAGGAGGGGTATGTCTGTTTATCAGGACTGATTTATCTTTTATCCCATGCCCGGAAATACAGATAAAGACACTGGAAGCTGCCTGGGTTGAAATTCGACTACCTAAAACAAAGCCTATTGTTGTAGGCGTGTGTTACAGACCCCCCCAACAAAATGATTTTTATGAATTATTAGAATCAGTATGTATTGACAGTAATGTGTTGATTGAGAGAGAATGTATTGTTGTAGGTGATTTTAATATGAATTTGCTTATGTCCACAAAATAACGGGCTGTTGGTAAAGTTTTTACATTACTGTAAAGTGCTTGGTCTGGAGCAACTTATAATGGAGCCAACCAGAGTAGATGGGTATTCTAAATCTATTCTGGATCTGGTGTTGGTTACTGATAGAAACAATATCAGCTGGTCTGGGGTTTTGGATATTGGAATCAGTGATCATAAAGTTATTTTCTGTACTCGCAAAATTTCAAAAATTAGAATAGGACCAGGGTTTCATCATTCCTTAAAAATAAGATGTACAAGACGATATGCTAAGGAGCTATTGGAGGGTAAACTGGCTGAACAGGATTGGAGTACAGTTATTAACAGTAATGATGCCGATCGGGCATGGGAATTGTTTAAGGAGAAGTTCTTAATAGTATTGGACATGGTTGCACCAATGAGAGAAATTAGAGTGAAACAGAAGAGGGCCAAATGGATGACTACTGAAATTATTGATTTAATTAGACAGAGAGACCACTATTTCAGGAAGTATAAGAAGTCAAATATGCAACCTGATTTTGATAAATATGTGTATAACCGAAACCAAGCAAGATATCATATACAGAAGGCTAAAGCTGAATACTATGATGAGGCAGTGACAGAGAATATTCATCAACCAAAGACATTATGGAAAATTCTTAAAGAGTTAGGTGCAGGGAAAATAATTAGTAACAGCTGTAACACTGGGATTGACATTGATAATGCTATTTGCTTTGATAAAAAAGTGATATCAAATCATTTCAATATGTTTTTTACTACTGTTGCTGCCAACTTGGCTTCACATTTACCAACAGGAGCTGGAAAGTATGGGGTATCCTTCCTGAACTCCCTTTATCAAGATGTGTCATCAGATACATTCAATCTGAGTCTAGTATCTAAGGAGAGGATTATAGAAATGTTAGCTTCTTTATCTACTAATAAAGCTACTGGCATGGATCATATTCCAGCCAGATTCTTAAAGGATAGTGCTAATGCTATTGGTGAGGTTATTGCACATATCATAAATTTGTCCATACAACTAGGTAAGGTTCCAATTGAGATGAAAAGGGCCAGGGTACTCCCCTTGTTCAAGAAGAACAGTAGGACAGATATGAAAAACTATAGACCAGTGTCAATACTACCAAGTGTATCCAAAATATTGGAAAGAGTGGTTTTTGATCAAGTGGAGCGGCATTTGATCAAGAATAATCTGTTATATGACCACCAATCTGGATTTAGATCTGCTTACTCCACTGACACATGCCTCACTTATCTTTGTGATTACATCAGACAAGAAAGTTAAAAAGGTAACTATACTGGCATGGTGTTACTGGATTTACAAAAAGCATTTGACACAGTGGATCACTCTATTCTTTTATCCAAATTACAATGCATGGGTTTTGGGAAGGTTTCTTTTAAAATGGTTTAAATCATATTTATCAGAAAGAAATCAAACTTGTGATTTTGATGGAGTCCTGTCTGAACCCATGAACATAACTTATGGTGTACCCCAAGGCTCGATATTAGGCCCTTTGTTATTCCTAATATATGTAAATGACATGCCAGCTGCAGTCAAATGTCAGTTATTATTGTATGCTGATGATTCCTCACTACTAGTGTCTGGAAAAGACATCTCCCAAATTGAAGACACTCTTAGTGGTGAGCTGCAAAATGTAAGAGAGTGGCTGATCGACAACAGACTGTCATTGCACTTAGGGAAATCTGAGTGCATCCTATTTGGCACCAAACGTAAGTTACAAAAGGCATCTGCATTAAAAGTTATATGTAACAAAAATGAAATTGAACCAAAGAATTCTGTTATTTATCTAGGTATTATATTGGACCAAACATTGTCAGGATATTCCATTGCAGAGAAATTACTGAATAAAAGTGCCTGCAAATTGAAATTTTTATACCGTAATACAAGACAGTTTGACTCCAAAATAAAAAAAAACTCCTCATCTCAGCACTCCTTCAATGCCATTTTAACTATGCATGCTCAGCATGGTATAGTGGCCTAACGATGAAAATGAAAAACAAGATGCAGAGTATGCAAAATAATATGATCCGTTTTATACTGTCTAAACCTTCTAGGTATCATGTGGGAAGAAATGAGTTTAAGAGGGTTGAGTTCCTGCCTTTTAAGCTTAGAGTTGAACAACTTAAACTTAATCATATGTACAGTATTATTAATGTTGTAGCCCCAAAGTATTTGGGATTTCAGATTTTAATGGTACATACTCAACATGCCCATGAGACTAGGGCCAGTGTCCGTTCATGTAAGGTGCCATGTGTGAATAGCGAAGCCAGAAAATCCTTTTTTTATACAGGAATTATTTTATGGAATAGTCTTCCACTTCATATCAAAATGGCAGTAACGAAAAGGGATTTTAGACATAAAGTTAGGGCCTACTTATGGAATAAAATAGATAATTAGGGGGAAATAAAATCTAGATTGGGGACAGGGAAATTTATTGTTTGGTAGGTCATGGTGTTTTAGCTGTTTTTTTGATGTGTAGTTTTATTTCTTATTGTTTTAATCTTAGGACTGTATGTGTTTGCATGTGTTGTATGTCCTGTTCTCTTACATCAGGGACCATGTTGGAAAAAAGTGTTTCTCGCTTTTACATGTTATCCCTTGGATCCCCTTGTTGTCTTTCTATATCCATAAATAAACCAAACCAAACCAAACCAAAATAGCTACAGACACAGAAATGGCACATCCTAAGGAAAGCTCATTGGGGGACTGGCTCTAGTGGCTGTAATTCTGCACCAAGGCTGAATTTAAGGAAAGAGACTTCAGATCCAGTATTAGGGGACCACTAAGGTCTATATAAAAGAGACTTCAGATACAGTATTAGGGGACCACTAAGGCCTATATAAAAGAGACTTCAGATACAGTATTAGGGGACCACTAAGGCCTATATAAAAGAGACTTCAGATACAGTATTAGGGGACCACTAAGGCCTATGTAAAAGAGACTTCAGATACAGTATTAGGGGACCACTATCGTTTATATAAAAGCATCCAGAGAGCACTATGTCATGGGACCTTTTGAACTTAAAAAAACATTGAAAAAACTGCCAAAATTGTCGAAAAAAAGTGACAAAAATGTCAGAAAAAGTGCTGATCAACGCGTGGGTTGAGTTCTACTGTTATGGCAATATTCTGCGTGGGCAGTAGTCACTTCCTGCTTCCTGTCTGAGCATCTCCTCACATGTGATGACCCCAAAACAGATCGGTTGCTTTGAAAAGCTGACGGTGGCATCCCTGGTTTGTGGTTTGCAGCGCTGCGCATGTCTTCGTCCTAGATTTCTTTATTCTGCAAAGTATGCATACTCAGCATAGGCGTTACAGCCCCCCCCCCACACACACACACACACACACACAATCATCAAAACTGGGCTTTTTCTGGAGTTTGGGGTTTTTTTTGACAATTTTTTGAGGATTTTATTTTATTGACAATTATTTAAATGGTTTTTTTGTGTGGGTTTTTTTTAGGGTTTTTTTGGACATTTTTTTTAGTTTTTTTTTTAGAAATTTCTTTTTACTTTTGTGTCACATTTTTTCTAGTTTTTTCTGGGGCAATCTTTTCAATTTTTTTTTTTTTTTCTCAAATTCTTTTTTTTTTTTTTTTTTCAAAGTTGTTGTTTTTTGAATTTTTCTCAGGACAATTTTTTGAGGACTTTTATGACAAATTTCTAAATGTTTTTGTTATGTTTTTCAAGTTTTTTTTGGAATTCTTTTTTACAAAAATTCTTTGGGGGTTTTGGTCTGAAGTTTTTGCACATTATTGTCGCCTTCTTTAAGCCCCTGCTTTGAGAAGCTGACGGTGGCGTCCCTGGTTTGTGGTTTGCTCCGCTGCGCATGTCGTCGTCCTAGATTTCTTTGCAGTCTCATTCTTTATTCTGCACCCCGTAACTTCTCTCCGAGACTATTTACGAGATAAATAAACTCTATTTTACTATTAGTTCCAATTTTATCTTTCTATTTCTTTGCTATATATCCCACTGTCACCCATAATCTTTGATTTCCATTCACTAAAAGTTCTGTTGTTGCCGCTGACAGGCTCAGATTATTATAATAAGGGTCTGACAACATTATGGAAAGGATCCCTACAGAGATAAACCTTTTAGTTAAAGAGTAAGATCCTTTTAGTGTAACATGAAACAGCCCCGAAATCACCATCACCAAACTCCACCAGTCTCCATGTAAATAATCAGGACTTTTAGCGTGTATAGAGCCAGCATATTTCCACATGTAAATGGATGAATTAAGGGTTTATTTCAACCAAAAAATTACTGATTATTTACATGGAGTCTGGTGGAGTTTAGCGAATGCAATTTTGCAGATGTTTTTGTTTAAAAAAAGGATCTTACTCTTTAACTAAAAGGTCTATCTCTGTAGGGATAATCTATTATTTGTTTTTTTACTTGCTTCTGTCAAAGCACTTTGTCAACTGTTGTTTTTAAAGGTGCTATACAAATAAAGTGTATTAATATTCGTATTAATTTACTTTAGGAAACGTCCAATCAAAGAGCTAGAGGGGTTTAGAAACAGCTTCAGTTGTTGACGTCTCCATCTCTGTCTCCACAGGAACAATTCGTCCTGCAGTAAGATCGGCATGCGTCTGAAGGTGCTGCGGCCCAACGAGGTGGTCCGTGGTGCTGACTGCGAGCCTCTGGTTGCCGTGGCGCCCACTCAAGAGGTCATCCCTCTCCAGGAAGGGAAGATGCTGCACTGTCCAGACCTGCAGGAAGCCGGAAAGATGGTTGACAAAAACACAACCGTCACATGGTACCATGTATGGAGAAGCCACTCGGGAATCGTATGTATCTAATGGGACTGCCATCTTTTTAAATAGTTCCAGAAGCTGACATACGTACGTATGTTGGTCCTGACATTCATAACTGTAGTTTATGTAGACTAGGGTTGGGTACTCAAACCCGGTGCCAATATGGCACTGGTGCCTAAACGGCCGGTATCTACCGGACCGAATAGCAATGTGGATTTTAATGCGTTGTGGGAATTTCAATGTCCAAAATAAGGCCCTAAGGCCAGTCTAATCTGCCTCCAGTTACCCAATTCCCGCGGCTTCTTTATATCGGACTTAAGTTTACCAAAACACAAGGATCAATCTGAGATGAAGAGTTCAGTTAGCAACGTTTACTGAGTCCAGCATACGAGTTACAACACAGCTGTGGGTTCACAAACCAAGACTAAGTTTCTCTAGCAACGGACATGAAGTCAGAGCCCGGTCCACCAAGATGTCCTGGTTGAATGAGCTCCGATCTATTTTTCTCCCTTAAGCTTTTATTCTCCCCTCACAGGGGGTGTCTCGTTGTTTCTAGGCAGAAACTGTTATCTTTATAAACACGCAGACCAACACACAGGCCTCTGTGTGGTGAAACGTCCTCTCCTAATCTCTTAACTTTAACTGTCTTCCCTGTTTTTCTGCTTATCTGTCTGGTACACAATGCACCCTTATGCCATAAAAGGTTTAAACTATAGTTTCTGCACACCGCCCTTTCAGCCCAGTCTCACAGATGTTCGTGAAATGGTCATGTTATTGAATCTATTGATTCGTGAACAGGACACGATTATGCCGTTTTGTTTTCGTGTGGTGATTAAGAATTTTAATTTAATGTATTTAAATGGGAAGCACGGGACCCGTAGCGAGTAGTATGAAAAGCAGAAAATCTGGGTCAAACAAACAAACTTTCACCCAGGAGACCGGGGATCGTGTCCCGCGTGTTGCAGTTCCTTTCCACGTTATTCTTTTCCTAACCACAACCGTCCCGTTGTTGTCGGCGTTTCACGTCCCCGTGGTTGCGTACCACAGAGATCGCGGATAGTGTCCCTGCGCCCGGGGATCGCGTCCCCGTGTTGCGGTCCGTCCCATTGTTGTTGCCGGTGTGTCATTCCCCCATTGATGCGTCCCCCAGAGCAGCCCAGTGTCATGGCAGTTTGGCAAATGTTAACCTTCGAAAATCGTGACCTGTACACAAATCTTGACCTGTACACAAATCAATAAATAAAAATAACGTGACTATTCAAGAACTGGCGTGAGACCGGGTTGGCCCTTTTTATGAGCACAAATACAACTTTAACTGCTAAAATTCTACAGCGTCTTTTAGAGCGTCTTATCCTAGATCCTAGATCCATT
>NC_041333.1:39953979-40036479 GCF_004354835.1 Perca flavescens | reverse complement strand
AGAAAGAAAGAAAGAAAGAAGCTTTTAGTTCCAACATGTATTTACATGCATCTGGACCTTCAAATCAACAATCACTAGGAAGGAAAGAGAGGTTAAAGTGTCCGGGGTTGTGAGACTGAAAGATAGGAAACTGCACAATATTAAGAGAAGGATGCACAGAGAGGAAACTGATCTTTAAAGTGCTCATATTCTGCTCATTTTCAGGTTCATAATTTTATTTTAGAGGTTGTACCAGAATAGGTTTACATGGTTTAATTTTCAAAAAACACCATATTTTTTTTGTACTGCACATTGCTGCAGCTTCTCTTTTCACCCTGTGTGTTGAGCTCTGTTTTAGCTACAGAGTGAGACATCTCACTTCTGTCCCATCTTTGTTGGGAGTCGCACATGCGCAGTAGCTAGGTAAAGACTACTAGCCAGTCAGAAGCAGAGTATGAGGGCGTGCCCTGACAGTACCTAGGTAAGGACTACTAGCCAGTCAGAAGCAGAGTATGAGGGCGTGCCCTGACAGTACCTAGGTAAGGACTACTAGCCAGTCAGAAGCAGAGTATGAGGGCGTGCCATGCTAGCAGCTAGGTGAGCATTATAACGTGTGTTCCAAAGTGACCACGTTTGTCTCTGAAGTAAAGGCTGGACTACAGTAGAGCTGTTTGGAGCAGTTGGTGAACAGTGTTTTCTGTTGGAGATGGTAAGTCTCTTTGGGGGGGGGACTTTGGGCTTTTTCACTTTGTAAACCTATAACTTGCACAAAAAAGATATATAACACAATAAAGGAACAGGAAAAAAGCCAAAAAGCATTATATGAGCACTTTAAAATGTGTGGCTGTTCCTTTAAATCTGCCCAGACAGGTGGATTATTTCTGCAACAGTTCTTAAACTGTGTGTGTGTGTGTGTGTGTGTGTGTGTGTGTGTGTGTGTGTGTGTGTGTGTGTTTTTTCAGTGTCGCTGCCGTCGATGGAGCTGGGCTGCGGTCTGGGCGTGACTCTGGTCCTGATGCTGCTCCTCTTCGTTGTTTATCACGTCTTCTGGCTCGAGCTGCTGCTGCTCTATCGCTCCTGGTTCGGCACCGACGAGCGGCACACAGGTGAGAGATGCCAGGCGCCTTGGTGGGTCTTCTGGTTATCTACAAAGACCCTAAATAGAGTTGTTATAGAGTGTGGTCTAGACCTACTCTATCTGTAAAGTGTAGTTCGGCAGTACTTTCATTCAAAAGAAGGCCATTCAAGTCCAGCTACATGTTCAATGCTGATTGGTCGGGTGGTGGCGAGGACCCTAAACTATACACAACATGGCCACTGTTACAACATTTGGTCTGAAACATCCGAAAGAATACGAGTTGTGCACTTGAGACCGTTTTGGTCTTTAGCGGAAAGGGGGAGAGGGACTGAGAAGTTGTTAATATTCAAAAGTCCTGGATCTTCCCAATCACAAAGTTCTATCTAATAAATTTGGGTTTTCTTTAAACCAAATTGTCAAAAAGAAATAACGTGGATGGTTTACAACAATGCTCTTCACAAGTTAAATAAATGATCAGTTCACTACTTTGATTGAATTTGGGTGTTTTTATTCAATTTTATAGCATTTAAAGAAAATAATTGATGTTGAAAAGAGCTTTTATTTGGTATAATCATGATTTTTGTCCTGTTTTACTGCTACAATTATGAACCTTGAGAAGTCTACCGCTTTAAAAGAGTTATCAGCTTTTTGTAAAATTGAAAAAACTGAAGTTTAATAAATAAAACTGCAGATTTGTTCCTGCCACCTCCACCACTTCATATTTTACGCCCCGGTACTAAAAGTCTTCTTGTGTTTAACGACGTGTGGCTGCAGTCGGAGCATTTAGATTATTAAACGTCAGATCAGGAGAACATTTAAGAGAGAGTTTTTCACACGCTGCCAGATTCATTCAGTCATACCTGAAAACTCTGCTGCGGCAGGAACATTTCCACTGTGTGTGTATGTATGTATGTATGTATGTACACACACACGCACACACACACATCTTCTTTTTGTATTTTACTTCATTGTTGGTAGTGTTTTTCTTGGTTTCCTGTGCAGATAAGGACATGGAAACTTGCACAGATATCGAGAAATGTTCTTCCCCAAACTGACACGTAAAGTGTCCTATCTGATATCAAAATTGTAATTGTGTGTGTGTGTGTGTGTGTGTGTGTGTGTGTGTGTGTGTGTGTGTGTGTGTGTGTGTGTGTGTGTGTGTGTGTGTGTGTGTGTGTGTGTGCAGATGATAAGGAGTACGACGTGTACATCTCGTATGCGAGGAGTGGCGAGGAGGAGCAGTTTGTTCTGTCGACGCTGCGCAGCGTTCTGGAGAACGAGCTTGGGTACTCCGTGTGTATCTTCGACAGAGACAGTCTGCCGGGAGGGAGTGAGTACTCACAGATACAGCAGTACACAGACACATTTATACTACAGTACACACACACACACACACACACACACACTGAAACTACAGTAAACACACACCCACTGATACAGCAGTATACAGACACAATGATACTGCAGTACATAGACACGCTGATACTACAGTACACTCACTGATAATACAGTACACAGACACACTGATATTACAGTACACAGACACACTGATACTACAGTACACAGACACACTGATACTACAGTACACAGACACACTGATACTACAGTACACAGACACACTGATACTACAGTACACAGACACACTGATATTACAGAACACAGACACACTGATACTACAGTACACAGACACACTGATATTACAGAACACAGACACACTGATATTACAGAACACAGACACACTGATATTACAGTACACAGACACACTGATACTACAGTACACAGACACACTGATACTACAGTACACAGACACACTGATACTACAGTACACAGACACACTGATATTACAGAACACAGACACACTGATATTACAGTACACAGACACACTGATACTACAGTACACAGACACACTGATACTACAGTACACAGACACACTGATACTACAGTACACAGACACACTGATACTACAGTACACAGACACACTGATACTACAGTACACAGACTGTTAAAAAAGGGACGAAGCAAACCGGCTCTGAAAAGTTAAGCCAATGCTGAAGTGCCTTTCAATTCAGTTTATTTAAAAAGGGAACAGCATGATTAACACACGCACACACACACACACACACACACACACACACACACACACACACACACACACACCCCTCTGTCTTATCTCTGCTTGTTTCCTCTCCTCTCTGAATAATGTGTGTATGAAGACACGTCAGCCTCTGTGGTTTTACACTCGTGTAAAGGACATTGATTACTGGATAGAGAGCTGATGCTGCACAGTTTCCTCTGAAGATGAGATAAAGCGACACCGTGTGCTTTAGCAATACTGTGTGTCAAATGAATAATAAATAAAGCCAATTTGACAGAGAGAGACACACACACACACACACACACACACACACACACACACACAGAGAGAGAGAGAGAGAAAGAGAGAGAGAGAGAAAGTAATTCAAATCTATTTTTATAGCACATTTAAAAACAGCTCGTACTGACCAAGGTGCTGTACAGCACATTAACCACCATTGTTTCATCTTTGCAGCTCTAGACTTTATGTACGTTTTAAAGTAAGAATGTAAGGAGGAAAGGACAGAAAAGGAAGAATGAATAAGGAGGGACAGAAAAGGGAAGGAAGGAAAGAGGACTTAAGACAGGAAGTACATTAAGGAGGTAGGGAAAGAAGGAAAGGGAGAGAAGGAAGGAAGGATGAAAGGAAGGATTCAGTTTCCTGTCCCAGAGGAGAGAAGAAACTAGAAAATATTTAACGAGCCGACATCACGCAAGTTTGACTGTGTGTGTGTGTGTGTGTGTGTGTTGTATGTGTGTGGTGTGTCTGTCTGTGTGTTTGTGTGTGTGTGTGTGTCTGTTTATGTGTGTCTGTGTGCGTACTGAAACACAGTTCATCCATCCATCCTTAGTTGAGTTTAGTTTAGAGCGTTATCGTATCATAAGTCACGTCATCGTCGGAGAATGTTTGTCGAATGATTTGATTTGAAATGTGGCATTGGCCAGTCAGGAGCTGAGTTGGTGCTCGACATTTTTGACGTTCTTTAGAATTAGTTTTTCTCACTTTTGACGGATTTTTGTAATGCTTTTTTTTTATATTTTAATGCGTTTTTCGACATTCTTTTTTTTTTTTTTCAGTTTTTTTTTTTAGGTTTTGGATTTTTTTTGGGAGTGTGCCTATGTTCCCACATTTCTAAGATTTTTTTCAGAATTAGGCACTATGTTCCCACATTTCCTTTTTCATACATTTGTATCAGATTTGATCCCCCTTTCTCCCAATTTGGTAGCCGATTTACATTTTATATATATCATATATATACATACATATTATACCAGTAGCAATGGACATAGGAACATAGGGCTGTGGGACCATAGGGCTGTGGGACCATAGGGCTGTGGTAACAAAGGGCTGTGGGACCATAGGGCTGTGGGACCATAGGGCTGTGGTAACATAGGGCTGTGGTAACATAGGGCTGTGGGACCATAGGGCTGTGGGACCATAGGGCTGTGGGACCATAGGGCTGTGGGACCATAGGGCTGTGGTAACATAGGGCTGTGGGACCATAGGGCTGTGGTAACATAGGGCTGTGGTAACATAGGGCTGTGGTAACATAGGGCTGTGGGACCACAGGGCTGTGGGACCACAGGGCTGTGGGACCACAGGGCTGTGGGACCACTGGGCTGTGGGAACACAGGGCTGTGGGACCACTGGGCTGTGGGAACACAGGGCTGTGGGACCATTGGGCTGTGGGAACACAGGGCTGTGGGAACACAGGGCTGTGGGAACATAGGGCTGACCCTGTTTTTTTGACGTTCTTCTGAGAGAAAAAAAACTATATTTGGATAGGGTCAAGTAAAAATTGAATTTGGTCAAGTAGAATTTGTTTTCCATTCCCCGACCGGACATCTGAAAAGAAGACCTTAACACTGAACCCTGCATTCCCATTCATACACACATCACCATGCAAGCCTCACTTTTACATTTGTTCAACATTTTATTTTTTTTGTAATTTCTTTAAAATCTTTTGTAGCGTGTTACCCATTTCCATTTCCTCCCTCCATTAACGCTCCTCTCTCCCCACAGCCATCACAGATGAGACTCTGAGTTTTGTGGCCCGTAGCCGGCGCCTCCTAGTGGTCGTTAGCCCCGGCTACGCCTCCCAGGGCTCCCAGGCTCTGCTGGAGCTGAAGGTCGGCATCGACAGCATGGCGCGGGGCGGGCACCTGCGGGTGATCCTGGTCCAGTACAAGCCGGTGCGACGGCAGGGATGGGTGCGGGAGCTGAGGCGGGCCCGCGTGGCCCTGGCTCTGGTTCGCTGGCAGGGGGACAAGTCCCGGGAGCTCACGTCCCGCTTCTGGAAGCGCCTGCGGGTGGAGTTACCCGTGAGGAGGGTTAGCGGTGGGGAGGGGGTGGCTCTGATGAGGCTGCACAGTCAGAACAGCACAAACTCCCAAACCGGCCTCATCACCAACACGGTCAAAGACACGCAGAAAGTGTTCAACTCTGCAGCGTAACGTTGTGTTGTAAACATTCGGGGCTCAGCCCAAACATAGTGGGGGGGGCCATCTATACGCACTGTTTCCCATGCAGTTTGATAACAGAATGCCTTAAAATCTGTAAATCATTTGGGAAAACATGTGGAGCCTACATGTTTCTATTTGTAAGTTACATAACATAGGGAGGGTAGGAATTAGAGCCTGACCGATAAAGGACTTTTAAGGCCGATATCAATACAAATATTTGGTGATTTAAAAATCCGATATTCCGATATATCGGCCGATATATTTTAAAAGAAATCCAGAAACGCGTAACAAAACAAACAGATTTCTCTATAATTTGTTACATCTCACTAAAATATGATAATGCAGTTTAAAAATAAACTTTTTATTGTCACAACAGAACTGAGGAACATCAAATTATATATTAAAGTTCTGATAAATAAAATGTAGAAAAATACAAACTTAAGACATGAACCTTAAAGGGTTAAACACGAGTGTTGCCAACAGTAACGTTGGTGGACAAACTGTGCAACACCAACATTCAGAACATGGCTGAAGGGGGATTTGTCCAGTTTTATTTTATTTTTTAAATATTTATTTATCGGCCGTTATAAATGCCGATACAAGATAATTTAGAAAACGCTTAATAATGGCCCATATAATATCGGTCCGCTGATATATCGGTTGGGCTCTAGTAGGAATTGGTCAAAGCTATTTTTCATGCCGTTTGATAACCGTATGCCTAAAAATCTGTACATTGTACATCCTGTACAACCAACTTTGTCTATTTGTCTGTTACATAACCGAGGTAGGGTAGGAATTTGGTCAAAGACACGCAGAAAGTGTTCAACTCTACAGCGTAACGTTAGGGGTGGAGCCAGACGTTGTAAACATTCAGAGCTCAACCCAATCCTAGAAGGGTGCCGGGGGGCATGCTCCATTTATTGGCTATATGAATTCTCTTTATGAACATTGGCTCCATCCTCTCTGCAAAAACCATCCCTTCCGGTTTCACAAAACCAAGATGGCAACGTCCAAGTTGCCAGACTCGAAGCTTTAAAACGCGGTCCACAAACAATGGGTGACATCACACAAATGCTACGTCTGTTATTTTCTCTTTCTCTTGTGTCTTAATCATGTTTTGTCTGCAAAACCTTAATTTTAAAAACACTCAACAGCTCCAGAGACAGTAAAACAGGAACTCACCGTGCTCCTGAGATATCGTTCCGTTTATCTTTTTCATAAACTCTTAAACAGCTTCAGTATTATTCATCCTTTCATTATCAGCATCATTACCATAAATCACTTTTCATCTGCACACTATCCATTGATTATCAATGTTTGTTTCATATTGTTCGGTTACATGGTAACCTTGGTTCTCTGAGTGATGCCGCTCGGATACCACTCCAAACAGTGTTAATCAGTGAACCCATGCACACCTGGATCATTCATACTCAAACATGGGCCATGTACCACATAGTGTGTCTTAAAATTATATCCAGGCCAACTGCCCCAGTGGGTCCGTCCCCTGTACATATGGAATATGTAACTCTGTGGAGAAATAGTCTCAATACGATAGAGAACACTATAGTTTGTTGTGTTGTTGGTGTCCAAAAAAAGGTAAAAGTATTAATCCTCAGAGGACCGTGAATATTTGTACATTTCTTTTGCTTTGTATTGCATCTCTAGAGAGAAGTTGGGGGGTTTTCTCTTTCACTTGAGTACTCATCAGGATTCATCTCTCAAAGCAGCATCTAGTGGCCATTAAGACAAACTGCATTTAATACAGCCGGCTGTGGTGGTTGCTTAACTTTCTTTAGATTTCTTCTTAGGGATATTTTGGGGCCTCTATTTTTAAAACACATTTTGTCACATAGAGATCTTTAGTGCGCTTACATATCTGCAGTGTGAAACCAAAACTTACCGGATCAAATGCAAGACTTTCTTGACTTGCAAAATTATCTTTCAAATTGACAAACGTGTAATTCATGGCTCAATTCAAACAGGATCTAAAGTTTAGATCCTTCGCGGTTTGCTAGCTTGACAACCGTTGACAACAAACGCCGCTGGAAGCTGTCACGAGACTATATATTATATGCCATAAAGTGATGGAAAAAAGAAATTGTGCGGCACACGCAACGACTCAGCAAAAAGGTGCGTTTTAGAACAACGCCGCACTAACATAATTCATTAAACTTTGATGTCAAGTAAGGGGCTACAAAATATCATCCCGCAGGCCTCAATTGGCCCCCCCGGGCCGAGAGTTTGAGACCCATGATCTAAACATTATTTGTCTCTCCCCGTTCACTACATACAAATGTTTTACCAAAATAATGGTAGACACAGGAAGTGAAGCAACTACACTTCTCTTTATTTACGATCATTTCTTCTGGCTGGATGATTATGATGGGTAGTGCATTTTCCAGGGAAGGACAGTCTCCAGTGTAGAGAGATGCAACATCCTTTAAAATCTCCACAGCTGTAAAATGATTCAGAGGAAACCCAAAAGCACAGAGGACAGATCATGTTCTTCAGTATCAAATATTAGTCAGAGATAAATGTTTTCACAGATTAAAACTTATCGGCTCATTACTTTAAAATGTGATTATTTTGCACTTTCTGTTTTTTTTTTTAAATTGTATTATTTTCTTATTGTCTTATATCTACATTAAATCAAGTTATATTTTTCTTTATAAAAATACTATGATGTTCATGATTAACACTTTTGAAAAGAACAGTATTGTAATGGGAGAATGCATCCTGCACTTTGAAGTATTTCATCTTATTCTGTTTAATAAATGAATTGTTCATCACATGTCACCATCATTTATTCATTGTCTGTTTTTCATTTCATGTCTTCCTTTTTGCACAAAAACACCAAAGCATGTAGTTTGGATCTTAAAGCACATATAGTATTGTTGGAATGTATTTATTCTTTACTGTAGAGAAGATTAACGTGAAATCACAGATTCTTTCCACCCACTCTCATGTCAATAAACACATTTAACTTTCATGTTTAATTATAAATATGCAGCGCAGTGCAGTTTGTCATTTACATAAAGCAGCAGTTCTTAATGTATGATGCTAAGATTGACATGCTATTATTTAGCATCCTGACAATGTGATGTTAGGGGACCCGTTAGTGTGGCTTGACAGAGAGTCCGGGGATCACTGGCCATGTTTGCAACGAACGAGTCTGTCCCAGATGCAACGTAACATCATGGCTTCGCGTAAACATACGCGCCCACTTTCTTAAACCAAGCCGAGTGTTATCTGTACGCATTTTGAGCACCGTATACAGCGGACGGGTTGGGTTTAGGAAAAGAAGAAATCAACTGTTGACTTTAGGAAACATGACACGAGGGACACGATCCCCGCCCTCCTGGGTGAAAGTCCTGTGTTGTTTTACACCAACCTCCCTACGCGGATTTTCACCCTTTCATACTCCTCGCTACGGCGTAAATTCACACGCAATCGCAAGGTAATGTAAGTCAATGAAGGCCAAACGGCGTTGATAAACACGCTAAAAAACGAGTATGTCTTGATAACACGCCAATAATGGCATATGAATTGGAGCGTCATACATATACGCCACTTCATGAGATCAGTCTGCCAGATGTGTCCTGTTGAAACAAAGAATCGACTTCCTCCGCACCAACACATACGCACTCAACGCTTGGTCAGGACCCATTGGCACACTTTTAAACATGAAACCACTTAGATAAGGTAGGAAAAGATCAACCAGTACTCCAAACCATGACCCACAGGAGTGTTTTCAGTCTTTAAATCCAGGGACGTGCACTGACATATGGGGGGGCTTTGCTCTAAATGCAAAGTTAATTAACCAATTGGGGCATTAATTTATCATATAACAAATTAAGTAAAGTCATCTTATATCAGCTTTCACTAACTTTTACATCTGATTGTTTGTTTTAAATTCACGTAAAAATATTCCTTAGCCTCTCTCTTCTCTACAGAGCACACACTAATGTAATGGACATTATGTGACTATGTTAGCCTGCTGCTGCTACATAGGTTGTCCTTAGCATTGGTTGATAATTTAGCATTATACGTTAATATTATGCAATGCTGCGCGACGTGATGCAAACGTTACAAGCTGAAGCTGCACATTATTTGAAGCTCAAGTGGATTTTTTAAAACCTATTCACAGGCCATTTGTCATTATCTCCATAACTGTAAAAACTCACATGAAGGCAGACGTCTTTCCCTTCTCTTTAATATGCAGTGCTCCGTGTGTGATATTATAAACGTCACGTGACTGTGGGCAAAGGGCATCGCTCAAGGCAAAATGAATGAACCCAAGATTTAATGATATGGCGATTTAATTTGTTGTAAATGTACCAATGATCTGCTTATTGTATTGATGCAACCACAACAGGAAATAAAAAATAAAAAGAAGAAAGAAAAAGTTTCTCTAGGCTCTTTCTCTGGAGGGGCAGCTGAGCCAATCAGGGCAAACAGGCTGTTGCCCGGGCAACAATGGCCCGTAACTGTCAAACTACTACGACCACTAGAGGGCGTCGCCACTAGAAACCTAAATGTAGGTCAGATAGATGCTGGAACAAACAACCTATGTGGCTGTTTTGTGGGGGAGGACAGTTTTTTTTGTTGCCAACAATGGTGACAATGGTTTGTTGATATTTCCATAGTCTATATCGACGACGATTCATTTAGGGGATTGCTCCCGTGCAGCCGGAAGATCTGCTGGATGTCCGTCCCCTTCCTCTCTCTCCGTGTTGGCGTTCTAACCTTCGGTGGATTTGTGAGGACTATGGTTAACTGCTCCTCAGATCTCTGCAGGGTAAATCCAGACAGCTAGCTAGACTATCTGTCCAATCTGAGTTTTCTGTTGCACGACTAAAACAACTTTTGAATGTTCCACCAAAACAAGTTCCATCCTGAGACTATTTAGCACCGTGGCTCTGTCCGGAGATTAGCGCTGCCCAAGGTGATTGGTTTAAACAAATGCCTTAAAAAATATGTCCCCCCGTGCGTTTTGGATATTGCAGTAGTCCATATTGCGATTTTGATAAAATTGCGATTAATTGTGCAGCCCTAATCAGTATACTTTGTGTCTAATCCATTTGTTTTTTATCAGCTGCAGTTCCTGACTCTCCTGTCTGTCCTCTGTCAGACCTGTCGGACGCCATCGTGCACTCGATGCAGCGTAGCCGGCGCCTCCTCTTCGTG
Organism: Perca flavescens; assembly: GCF_004354835.1. Classification (NCBI taxonomy): domain Eukaryota; kingdom Metazoa; phylum Chordata; class Actinopteri; order Perciformes; family Percidae; genus Perca; species Perca flavescens. The sequence continues at coordinate 40,025,699 of NC_041333.1, read as the reverse complement.
CTGAGCCCAGACTTCCTGACGGAGAAGAGCTTCAGCCTCCTGGAGTGTCGCCTGGGTCTGTACCTGCAGCACGGCCACCGGGCTTCCATTGTGGGCATCGTCTACCGCTCCATCAGTAAGCTTCCCTGCGTGGAGGTGGCTCAGCTCCGGCAGGCGGCCTCCACCACCGTGACATGGCGAGGGAGTCGGTCCGAGCCACGGCGGTCCCGCTTCTGGCTGAGGCTGAGGCTGGCACTTCCCGTCCGGCCGCTCGCTATGGGCCGGCGGATGATCGACAGCACGTCGTCTCACTCGGACCTGGCCGCTCTGGCGCTGCACAGAGCGCAGCGGAAGCAAGAGCAGAAAGAAAGAGCCAATCAGAGCCGCAGAAACAGGCAGGCGCCCCCCAGAGGGAGGGGCAGGGTGCAGAGGGAGCGGTGGTCGCAGCACAGCACCAGCTGCTCGGGGTGCGCTGGGTTTACTGGAGGACAGGTCGAGGACAGGGGGGTGGGGCTAACAGTGGAAACACAGATGCAGCAGGTGTCCCAGGACAGGACGGAGATTGGGTTGGACCCTGTCCCCAAAACAGAACCAGACTCCGCACATGACCCTGACTCAACTCCTAGCCCCGCCCCCGCACCTGGCCCTGCCTCAGACCCGGCCTCGGTCCCGGCCCCTGACTCCGCCCCTGACTCTGCCCCCTCCACCTGCCAGCCAGACGAGTGCGACGGCAGCGGTAGCTGATTGGGTTTAGGACTTCTGAGTTTTCATTAAAATTAAACTAGCCCCAACCAGCCAAGCAAATTCAATTTGATTTAATTCATAGTATCAAATTCTAACAGAAGTTACCCCAGGACAGTTTACAGGTAGACCCAACAACGTCCCCCACGAGCATGCATTTGGGGAGGAAAAACTTCCTTCCAACAGGCAGGAATGGACGGACCCTGAGAGAGAGAGGACACTAAAGCCCAGCTGAGCCTCTGACACGGACGTTTCACACTCGAATCATGCACTTCTGTACTTACATTTGCTATTTTGAATGCACATTGGGTTAGCACTGCGTAGTGTGGCCAAATGCAGCACTACGAGTACCTGGATGTGTGGATCGCCTGACACTATTCACACTCAACAGTCACCATCTTTGCTACGGAGCGGGAGCTACGTCTTTTCAGACTTGTGCAAACGGCACTGAGGAAGTTGCAGAGGTTGCAATTGAAATGGCAAACACCAAACTACACAATACAAATGTAATTTAAACATGTATTTTTCAAAAAGTACCACTAGTCAGATAGTGAGAAAATAAGCTGGTATATGTTTTGTCGGTTTTCAGGTCAGTGCATACTGACCATGCTCGATTTGAGATAACACTACCCTGTCAAAATGTATGCAAGTATCCAATTTGAGACACAGCATGACACTAAAACCCAGCTTAGCCTGAACACAGACTTTTGACACTGACTTTAAGTGAAGCTGCTTTCAAGTTGCATAGGAAAGAAGGTCAAACGGATGTAATGTTGGATCAGACTGCACAGTATCAGCCGGATTATAGCTGGACCCAGCAGACATGGCGTCGGAAGGTGAGGGACATCCAGTGCGGTGTACTTCCGTTGATCCAGACTACAACAAAACTCTCAGCAGAGCTGGAGAACGTTCAATCTCAAAAACGGCGTGCACCGATTTTGCTGCAGTTTCAAGATTGAAGGACATGTTTCCTCTGAACGGTGTGCAACGAGCTTTGTCGTATGTTTTCTCTGGTTCGGTGGGCATGTCAGAGATGTTTCTCAATCAGCAGCGACGCGTCTGTAAACTTGTGAAATAAAAAGGCATTTCTAAGGATGATTTACAAACCCTTGTTTCAGCATTAATAAAGTTTTTCGTACATTTAGTTGAGTCTGAACACTCCAGCCAAAGGCTCTATATGTAAATATATTGTAAATGTTGTTGCACAACAAATATCTTGTGTGCATAAGATGGAAAATATAATCTTTCAGAGACTTGAAGGCTCTATAATTTCAAAATTCTCTGACCATTTTGCACCATTTTACTTAATACTATATCCCTTGTGTTGTCCTTGGGTCAAATTTGACTCATTTTCAAAGTTTTTAACATCAGAAATATGAGTTTCTTTTAAACAAATTGCCCAAAGATAACATGGATGCATGGATGTACATTGTATGGAATCCATACAACATTTAAAATAAATTATGATTATTTCCATTAAATGTTGGGTCTTTTATTTAATTTTATAGCATTTGAGAAGAATGTTTAAATGGTTTCAAAACCGTATCCTGACTAAACTTTGATCCGGTCTGTGATCCACTCAACATCCTCTGATCTCCACACAAATCATAGTCAAAACAATTATATATAATTATATATTATAATGGAAAAAAGTCATGAAAAAGTCATAGTATAGTATGTTGAAAGAAGTGATAAAAAGTCTTGGTATTGTGTGTCAAAAAAAGTCTTATAGTTTGTCGAAAAAGTCATAGTATAATATTTCGAAAAAGTCATACAAAGTAAACATTTATGAATTTGGTTGTAAAACAACCGGGAACCAACACACGTCAGAAACAGAGATGGTTCTGAAGTCCTCTGGAGAATGCAGGCATCGATCCCACTACCTCTCGCATGCGAAGCAAGCGCTCTATCATTTGATTTGATATATGGATCAAAAGTAAAAAAATAAAATCATAGTATTGCATGTCAAAAAAAAAGTCATAAAAAGGTCATAGTATAGTATAACGAAAAAAACGAATAAAAAATTCATAGTATAGTATAACGGAATAAGTCATGAAAAAGTCATAGTATAGTATGTCGAAGAAAGTCATAAAAATGTCATAGTATAGTATTTCGAAAAAGTCACACAAAGTAACAATTTATGAATTTGGTTGTAAAACAACCATAAACCAACACAAGTCAGAAACAGAGATGGTTCTGAAGTCCTCTGGAGAATGCAGGCATCGATCCCGCTACCTCACGAATGCTAAGCAAGCGTTCTACCATTTGAGGTAATTCCCCTGCTTGATGTATGGATCAAAAGTAAAAAAAATAAAATCATAGTATAGCATGTCAAAAAAGGTCATAAAAAGGTCATAGTATAGTATAACGAAAAAACTAATAAAAAAGTCATAGTATAGTATAACGGAAAAAGTCATGAAAAAGTCATATTGTAGTATGTCGAAAGAAGTAAAAAAAGTCTTGGTATTGTGTGTCGAAAAAAGTCTAAGTATAGTTTGTTGAAAAAGTATTAGTATAGTATGTCGAAAAAAGAAATAAATAGGTCATAGTATAGTATAACAAAAAAAGTAATAAAAAAAGTCATAGTATAGTATGTCGATAGAAGTAAAAATAGTCTTGGTATTGTGTGTCGAAAAAAGTCTAAGTATAGCTTGTTGAAAAAGTGATAGTATAGCATGTAAAAAAAAAAGTCATAAGAAAGTCATAGTATTTCGAAAAAGTCATACAAAGTAACAATTCATGAATTTGGTTGTAAAACAACCAGAAACCAACACAAGTCAGAAACAGAGATGTTTCTGAAGTCCTCTGGAGAATGCAGGCATCGATCCCACTACCTCTCACATGCTAAGCAAGCGCTCTACCAATTGAGCTAATTCCCCTGTTTGATATATGGATCAAAAGTAAAAAAATAAAATCATAGTATTGCATGTCAAAAAAAAAGTCATAAAAAGATCATTGTATAGTATAACGATAAAAGTCATAAAAAAAAAAATTGTATACTATCTCGATAAAAGTAATACAAAAGTCTTAGTATAGTATTTCGATAGAAGTAAAAATAGTCTTGGTATTGTGTCGAAAAAAGTTTAAGTATAGTTTGTCCAAAATGTCATAGTATAGGATGTCGAAAAAGTCATAAAAAGTAACCATTTATGAATTTGGTTGTACAACAACCATATACCAACACAAGTCAGAAACAGAGATGTTTCTGAAGTCCTCTGGAGAATGCAGGCATCTATCCCGCTATATGCTAAGCAAGGGCTCTACCATTTGAGCTAATTCCCCTGCTTGATATACAGATCAAAAGTAAAATAAAATAAAAAAAATCATAGTATAGCAAGTCCAAAAAAGTCATAAAAAGGTTATTGTATAGTATAACAAAACAAAAAAACTAATAAAAAAGTCATAGTATAGTATGTCGAAAAAAGTCATAAAAAAGTCATAGTATTGTATGTCAAAAAAGTCATAGAATAGTATGTCGAAAAAAGTCGTGGTATAGTATGTCGAGAAAAGTCATGAAAAAGTATTATATAAAATATTATGTCAATTATGTCAATCATTTTTTTATTTTTTGAGAATTTCATCTGACTGAGGGGAGGTCAACAGCTGATTCTCCGCTGAGATAACACGGCTCCCAGAAATAATTCCACATTGTCCAGAAGTGGAAGTATTTAGCAAAATACCTGCAGCAACAGTGTCTCTGTGAACCTGAGGGCTGTGTTGTCTGGAGCTTTGTGCTCCTGGTAGGGTCTCCCAAGGCAAAGTGGTCTCAGGTGAGGGGCCAGACAAAGAATGGTTCAAAAACCCTATGAGTGATCGAGGTAGAGATGGAGTGACCCTGCCCGGAGGAAGCCCGGGGCCCCCGTCTGGAGCCAGGCCCAGATAGTGGGCTCGTCGGCGAGCGCCTGGTGGCCGGGTTTGCCACGGTTACCCGGCCGGGCACAGCCCGAACAAGCTACGTGGATCCTATCTCTCCAGCCCATGGGCCCACCACCTGTGGGAGGAACCGCTGGGGTCGGGTGCGCTGCCACATGGGTGGCAGTGAAGGTCAGGGGCCTCGACGGACCAGACCCGGGCAGCAGACGCTGGCTCTGGGGACGTGGAACGTCACCTCTCTGTGGGGGAAGGAGCCGGAACTGGTGCGGGAGGTGGAGCGCTACCGGTTAGATCTGGTGGGCCTTACCTCTACGCACAGTCTCGGTTCTGGAACCGTACTCCTGGATAGGGGTTGGACTCTTTTCTTCTCCGGAGTTGCCCAGGGTGTGAGGCGCCGGGCGGGTGTGGGGATACTCACAAGCCCCCGGCTGAGCGCCGCTACATTGGAGTTTACCCCGGTGGACGACGCCTGCGGGTTGTGGGGGGGGAAACTCTGACTGTTGTTTGTGCATATGCACCAAACAGGAGTTCGGAGTATTCGGCCTTCTTGGAGACCTTGAGTGGAGTCCTGCATGGGGCTCCAGTGGGGGACTCCATTGTTCTGCTGGGGGACTTCAACGCACACGTGGGCAATGATGGAGACACCTGGAGAGGCGTGATTGGGAGGAACGGCCTCCCTGATCTAAACCAGAGTGGTTGTTTGTTGTTGGACTTCTGTGCTAGTCATGGATTGTCTATAACGAACACCATGTTCGAACATAGGGATGCTCATAAGTGTAACTGGTACCAGAGCACCCTAGGCCGAAGGTCATTGATTGATTTTATAATCGTTTCATCTGATCTGAGGCCGTATGTTTTGGACACTCGGGTGAAGAGAGGGGCAGAGCTGTCAACCGATCACCATCTGGTGGTGAGTTGGGTCAGGGGCTGGGGGGGGGGGGACTCTGGACAGACCTGGTAAGCCCAAACGTGTAGTGCGGGTAAATTGGGAACGTCTGGAGGAGGCCCCTGTCCGACAGACTTTCAACTCACACCTCCGGTGGAGCTTTTCGTGCATCCCTGTGGAGGCTGGGGGCATTGAACCCGAGTGGACAATGTTCAAAGTTTCCATTGCTGAAGCTGTGGCGAGGAGCTGTGGTCTTAGGGTCTTAGGTGCCTCAAAGGGCGGTAACCCACGAACACCGTGATGGACACCGGTGGTCAGGGAAGCCGTCCAACTGAAGAAGGAGTCTTTCCGGGATATGTTATCCCGGAGGACTCCGGAGGCAGTTGCAGGGTACCGAAGGGCCCGAAGGTCTGCAGCCTTCCCAGGCGGAATTCCCTGATGTAGTCAAACAACTCCACAGTGGCAAAGCCCCGGGGATTGATGAGATCCGTCCCGTAATGTTCAAGGCTCTGGGTGTGGAGGGGCTGTCCTGGTTGACACTCCTCTTCAACATTGCGTGGAAGTCTGGGACGGTGCCAAAGGAGTGGCAGACTGGGGTGGTGGTTCCCCTTTTTAAAAAGGGGGACCAGAGGGTGTGTGCCAATTACAGGGGTATCACAATTCTCAGCCTCCCTGGTAAAGTCTACTCCAAGGTGCTGGAAAGGAGGGTTCGGCCGATAGTCGAACCTCGGGTTGAGGAGGAACAATGCGGATTCCGGCCCTGGTCGTGGAACAACGGACCAGCTCTTCACTCTCGCAAGGATCCTGGAGGGAGCCTGGGAGTATGCCCAACCGGGTCTACATGTGTTTTGTGGATTTGGAGAAGGCGATGACTGGGGTCCCCGGGAGATACTGTGGGAGGTGCTGCGGGAGTATGGGGTGAGGGGGGTCTCTTCTCAGGGCCATCCAATCCCTGTACGACCAAAGTGAGAGCTGTGTCCGGGTTCTCGGCAGTAAGTCGGACTCGTTTCAGGTGAGGGTTGGCCTCCGCCAGGGCTGCGCTTTGTCACCAATCCTGTTTGTAATATTTATGGACAGGATATCGAGGCGTAGTCGGGTGGGGAGGGGTTGCAGTTTGGTGGGCTGGGGATCTCATCGCTGCTCTTTGCAGATGATGTGGTCCTGATGGCATCATCGGCCTGCGACCTTCAGCACTCACTGGATCGGTTCGCAACCGAGTGTGAAGCGGTTGGGATGAGGATCAGCACCTCTAAATCGGAGGCCATGGTTCTCAGCAGGAAACCGATGTAATGCCTTCTCCAGGTAGGGAATGAGTCCTTACCCCAAGTGAAGGAGTTCAAGTACCTTGGGGTTTTGTTCGCGAGTGAGGGGACAATGGAGCGTGAGATTGGTCGGAGAATCGGCGCAGCGGGTGCGGTATTACATTCAATTTATCGCACCGCCAGACAAAAAGAGAGCTGAGCCAGAAGGCAAAGCTCTCGATCTACCGGTCAGTTTTCGTTCCTACCCTCACCTATGGTCATGAAGGCTGGGTCACGACCGAAAGAACGAGATCCAGGGTACAAGCGGCGAAATGGGTTTCCTCAGGAGGGTGGCTGGCGTCTCCCTTAGAGATAGGGGTGAGAAGCTCAGTCATCCGTGAGGAGCTCGGAGAGAGCTGCTGCTCCTTTGCGCCGAAAGGAGCCAGTTGAGGTGGTTCGGGCATCTGGTAAGGATGCCCCTGGGCGCCTCCCTAGGGAGGTGTTCCAGGCACGTCCAGCTGGGAGGAGGCCTCGGGAAGACCCAGGACTAGGTGGAGGGATTATATCTCCAACCTGGCCTGGGGAACGCCGATCCCCAGTCGGAGCTGGTTAATGTTGCTCGGGAAAGGGAAGTTTGGGGTCCCCTGTTGGAGCTGCTCCCCCCGCGACCCGAAACCGGATAAGCGGACGAAGATGGATGGATGGATGGATGGATGGACCTGCAGCAACGGGGTTGCAACGGAAGACGATGGAAAAAGGTTTTATAGGCCCCGACCGGATGCTGTGTTCAGGGGCCGTTGAGCGAATGGGGATCCAGAGATCTCTGGAAGGTGTGAACTACAAGGATGTAGTTTTTTAGAGTTTTGACCACTTTGGCAACTCCTTCGTGGTCATTCAGCTATTTTGTGATCTTTTCCTTTGGGGTGGGGCGACCTGAGTTTGGTGACAAGGCCGTGGTTTTTCCACCTAGGCCGAGACTCAGGACAACGGCAGATAGGGCCTTTTGTGCTGCTGCCCCACGTCTGTGGAATGCCCTCCCTGACATCTTGAGGGCACCTCAATCCACTGAATGTTTCAAAAAGGTCTTAAGATATTTCTTTTTAGCAAAGCTTTTGGTCTCCTTTAGATTTTTTTTTTTCCATTTCTTTTTTAGATTTGAAACTGCTCTGAGGTCAGTTTAATCTGAGGCCTTTTTGGTTAAAATCAGGTTCAACACAACACTGATGTGTTTCACCTGTTGTATCACCTGTGCCTTGTTTGCTCGTTACCTCCAGTATTTAGTCTCTGTCTTTTTTCCCTTGTCAGCTCATTGTGTCTTCTGTGTCGGAGAGGTGTGAATTAGTCGGCCTGTTTTTGGCTCTGTGATGTTAATTCCTGTGGTTCCTGTTCTTCTTTTCTTTTTTCCAGCCAGGAGGAGCGCTGGACTGCTGAGGCTCTGCAGGATGTGGAGGAGACTGCTGGGCCTCACTAGCCAGTAACCTGCAAAGAGAGCAGGTAGAGTTGTAATATTTCTAAGAATGATGGCCCCTACAAACAAGCTTTTTAACATTCTGTTACCGAAAGTCACTCAAATGTTTAACGTACATTTGTGTTGTGTCCACTCAGACCACCAGTCCTGCTGCTTCACCTGTGAGGAGGAAGAGGAGAACAAAGGAGAGTTTTGTTCCCCTCCTCAGACCAGGCTGGTCCAAGTTTCACATGCTGATGCTTTCTGCACATCAGGACTTACAAATGTGTAGCAAAGTAATATTATTTAATCTGATTTTTTTTTCATCAATATAACCCTGGGTAAATTACACTTTGTGTGTGCCCATGCAGACTCCAGCAGTCCTCCTCATCTCTTGGGACGATGAGGCTGTAGTGGTCTTCTCTTCTGACACTAACCAGCCTGGGACTATAATATGCTGAGATGGTTAATACATCCATATTGTCAATATCAAACGTTGATATGCATAGCAAAGTAACCCCACTCTTTACTGTGTGTTTCCATGCAGAATCCACGTCCCACTCCCAGGCAGGAGAAGGACCAGGTGAGGAAGGGGAGGAAAAGCAGACGTGAGGGAGAGAGAAACGGGGGGGTAGTTTTATTTTTATTCCCATTCCTCTGCTGCCCGCTCAGTGTCCCAGCACCATGAGGCTGGTGAGGGACCACCCTCGCAGCCAAAAAATGTGGTATGCCCAAGATCAGGTCGTCTGGGCATACCATGTACAAGGGCGTGAGCTTTGGTGCCGAGCCTCGGGTCTCTCTGTGGAGGACTTGCTCAGGGACATAAAGGAGGCCCAGCCCAGCCCCACCGTGACTGCCACCCTGGTGACCACCTCCCCCTCCCCATTGCCTTCAGGTTAGGGTTATTTATCTACTGTATCTATCTGTTGAACTAATTTACGGTTATTTTTCATTGAATTGACAGTCTCTCCACTTTCCTCTGACATCATCCCTGCTGTTGCTCTCAAGTGCTTCAGCTGCACCTGCCCCCTGGTGACCCCTCCCCTGGTGACCCCTCCCCCTGGTGAGCCCAACTGACTGAAGAAGCAGAAATACACTGGTGACCAGCCCTCTGTGCCCCCCCGGCAGGTGTCCACTGCCCATGTGCCCACCCAGACCCCCCCCCTGCCCATGTTTGAAGAAGCAGTTCCTGATTTAGCAGCAGCGGGAGCCAGAGAAGAGGCATTGAGTGCAGCCAGGGACCTAGATGCCCCCCTCCACCATGCCCCCTGTCCACAGATGCCCTCCCCTGCACCATGCCCCCCACCACTCACACCCCCACCCACCATTTAAATAAAATGAATGCATTTTTTTTTAAACTTTACAAAAACTACACAACTGTTTAATCTGTGCAAACCTGTCCCATGCTTTTATTTGTTACATTTTTAAAGCTCTTGCTTCAATCACAAGACTTCAACAATTGAATCATTATCCAGGTAAGCACTGACTTCATGAACACCATATAAACATACAATACTGACCGTGAGACCAGCTACTCGTCAACATACCATTCTCCACAAAGAATTCCAGTTTTCTATTACACTCTCAGTTATTGACAACTGACCTCCCAACACTTGTCTAGTGAGGGATCATTTATCTGAGCTTTAATGAGAGCCTCCCATGTAAGCGGCAAGGGTGCAGCAGTATCAGGCACCAAAACTGTATCTGTAACCTTTTCACCAGGCTCAGCTGAAGTACAGCTTACGGGTCCACCACCAGAGGTCCCACTTTCCCCAGAAAGGACCGAAGCAAACAAGGCGTCAGGATCAGTGACTGTGAACAAGCCGTGTCTCTCAGTATTCTCACTGGGCGCTGTTCCTCAGATTTACCTGAAAGAAGACACACAACCATTAAAGATGAACAGCCTTAGGCGGTTTCTGAAACGACCCCCCCCGCTGCTGATTCTTCCAAGCCTCACAATTGGCCACCAAGTGACCGGGCTAACGGCAGAAGAATCATAATTTATCAGCCCTAGGATGCGATGGAACGCTGTCGTAACGCACCGGAAGATCTGATTTTTGGGGAGCTTCACGTGGAGAACTGACGTTTATTAAAAACTGACTTATGCGTGAGCATAAACTCATCAGCAAGAGTGGCAGCTTGCTGCAGGGTTGAAACTTTGTTTAAATACACTGTAGTACGCTCAGGTACGCAGTTTTCTCCAACATCAGCTCACGCATAGAAGACAGATCGGCAAGCTTACATGCTGCACACCACCTGTCAAAAAGGATCCCTTTTCTCCCCCAACATATGACTATGGCTTTGTGCTTTCTTAAGACTGCAGAAATGCTGTCTGTAGGCCTCAGGCACTAACTCGTATGCCTGCAAAATGGCACCTTTAACTTTGTCATAAGTGAGCCCGTCCTCGGCAGACAAAGAGGAGCAGGCCTCTTGAGCCTTATCTACCATTTCACACTGCAACAAGATAGCCCACACATCCTTAGGCCACTGTAAAGCAGCAGGGATCCGCTCAAATGCACCACGGTAAGCTGGTGACTTTTTAAAAAAAAAGGCACCAGCGACATGTGCTTAATCACGTCAAAACTGACAGCCGAATTGGGAGAATGTGCGCCAGCAGTGTTACGAGCAGCTCCCAAACCCGCCAGTATTTCCATCTGAGGCTTCTTTAAAGCAGTCTCCGCCTCCACCTCCAACTCCAACTTCTTCGACTCTGACTCTCTGCGGAGCTGAAAATCCCCCCCCTTTCCTCCTTCTCTACCTGAAGACGAATTAACCGCACCTTTAACCTGGCACCCAGCTTAGACCCCGGAGATGAATCAACAGACACGGGTTCAATCTGCAGCAAAGTGACTGGCTGTCGTTCAGCTCCCTCATATCGAACAACCGGAGTAACGGGCTTATCGGTCTCATCAGGTGCACTCACCTGTAGATCAAGGCCACTCACAGGTGCAGACAAAGAGAGAACTCCCTGACTAACGAGGCCAGTAAACACAAAAGCCTTTAGCTCAGCTTTTCGGAGGGAAACTGACACAGAAATGCCATAATATTCCACAATCTCATGCGGATCTTTCTTTGTACACTTATCAAACTTACCTAAAGTGGGGTCAGACACAAATGTACTTAATTCAAAAGCTACCATCACCCGTAACACAAGCACAGACACACTGAACACGCTAAGTTTAATGTTTGATATTAATGCGCCCCAAACAATAAGTGTCCAGCCTCGCCTCATGGAAACAACAACTTCCTCAGAACCTGCCTAACCACCACTAAACCCTGTTTATCTTCTGGAGCCGTGCCGGGCTCGAGGCAACTTACAGGCAACACATCAGCGGCCGAAGCCCTGAAACGCCAGCCCCCTTTGGAGAACGCCGTCTCCGCCCAGGATTGACTCCGAAAACAAAAAAGGCAAAACAATAAATGAGTGTCCGAAGGAAAGGCTGATTGGGCCCAGCTGGACACTACCCTATCTAGACCGAGGAAGCAGTTTCACAATCACACACCAGCAAAGCTACGGAGGTAAACATATCAAACAGAATAACTTACCGCAACAGACAATGAAAAACGTGCAAAGAAAAGATCCCCGACGAGCTCCCAAAAACTGGTACGTCCCTTATCTGTCTGGGGGTGGAGGAGCCAAACAATTTAAAATAACAAACCCGGGAGGTCTGAACAAAGGAAAGAATATATTATACAAAATAAACAAGACGATCTTCATAAGGAAGACGATTACTGGCTCTTAGTCGCTGGCTTGATTCAGCTTCTCATGCAGCTCTCCTCTGCTCACTCTGCTCACACACAGCTGGCTTCCACTGCAGCTTCACTCTCTGTCACTCTCTCTGGCCATTTAACACCTTCCCTCATCAGCTGATCAGCTGCATCACCAGCACACACCTGAGGAGAATCATACACACACACACACACACACACACACACACACACACAGACAGACAACACAGCAAAACAAAACACGGCATGTAACAACCTGTTACCACGGCAAATGCTTAAAAGAGTGTGGTTAAATGAAATAGGTTAAATGTATTTGGTTGATTTCTGAGGGATACACAGGCTGCCATCACTTGTCAGACACAAGAGGGGTGAGGGGGGGGGTCCACAGCACACTGCCAGAAGGCTTTTCTGCTTGTTTTCAGAGTTTGTCTAAAAAAAAAACTGCATTTTTCAAATTGACAAAATTTGCACTTTTTGTAGGCGGACAAAAAAGAACATTCTTAGAAAAATTTTGCACAGTAAAAAAAGTCATAGTCATTGCTTTAGTATGACGAAAAAAGAAAGTGGGGTTGTCACCTCCGCGTCCTCCTCATCTCCCAATGAACAGGTCAACCCACCACCGAAGAAGAGAGCCAGGGTCAGTGAGGCCCTCCTGGACTTCATGAAGGAGCAGGCAGTGGCTGAGAGATACATGTCTCTCTTTGACAAATTGTAACCTGTTAAATGAAATGTATTATTTTAGTTCATAACTGTCATTTGATAGTACAATTATTTTCTACATTACATTAATTAAATAAATAAATAATACTGACAGATTGAGATTCAGTCTGTATGGTTTACACTGTGGCATGTTATTTAACTGAAGGGAAGACATTACAGCTTATAATGGCATTCTTCTTTCTAAGTAAAGTAGTTGATTTAATGTTATTTCCGTTGCCATTGCCATTCTATGAAGTGTGTATTGAAAAAAACAAACAGCTCTTAATCACAATCATTTGCCCTTATTACAAAACAATTTAACTTATAAAATGAAGAATGTAACAGATTGCAACAACAACACTTTAATTTCACCGGACATAATCATTTATAGCTCGTATTCATGCTCCCTAAGAAACGCAGGCAGCTCTCCAGGGGAAGACACCTGTGCAGCAAGCCTTGCATCACCTTGATCAGGAACGTTCCCCTGATGTTCTTCATCCTCGTTCTCCTCCTCCTCCTCCTCTTCCAGAATATCGCCTGTCGACAGACAAAGGTTGTGGAGGATGCAGCATGCCGAGATGACTTTGGGGGCAAATAGAGGCCTGATCTCCAAAGCCCTCAGGGAAATCGCTCAGGTTTTTAGCATGCCAAAACTGTGCTCAGTGATGCTCCTGGCCTTGGCATGGTGCTTGTTAAAGCGTGCTTGATCTTGGCCTGGTAAATAAAAATGAGGTTACATTTAATGTATGCAGTGTTTCGATTGCAAGTGAACAAATTTAATATTTAATTGTGTATTCTCACCCGCTAAAGGCTGGCGTACGGCGTCATGATGGTGACCGGATGCTGCATGGGTACCCCCCCATCTCCAAGGAGAAAGAAGCCAGCTGGTGGACTTGTACATCGCTGACCTCCTGAGGACATGGACTGACCCTGTGTTGCCAGCGTATGGATCCAGGAATTTCCCTCTGCTGTCCCACACCCCCTGGGAGGATAACTGAAGGGAAGAGCTTTGCGATTTATGTAGCACCTCTTTTGTGGTTCAGTAGGTGGGAGAATTCGGATGTGGCATCCATCTATTGCACCAGCCACATAGCGGAAGGCCTCATAACCAGCCAAGCGAGCAAAGCCAGCCCCCTCCTCCTCCATCTCATCTGGCTTGGGGAAATGAATGATGTTGTGTAGGATGGCCATCATCTACAGTGTGCCAAAGATGTTTGCTGTGACTCTGTATGAGGTCCACTTGCGAGCCAGTACAGACAAACAGCTATCTTGATGTCATGGCTCCATCCTTATGGCTTTTGCCGTGCTGGCTGTATGTATTTAATATAATGTAATGCATTTATTGTTCTTTTATCAGGCTCTCAAACATTTACCACATAATTAAATTATGAAAATGTCTGTTCTGTGTGCATTCCCTTAATTATATTCTGGTAATTTATATTTCATTGACTAAATTTAACGTTTTCAACCTGTTTATACTTTACAACGTACTAAGATTATCATCAACCGTCCCTCTGAGGACTTATTGCCATACTTTGAATTAGAGATTTTTAACTTTTCTTTTCTTATCTTTTCCTATAGTCCATTTTAGAATATGGGCTATACAGAAACATTAACGTTACTTAATTCATGGTACAAAGATGATTGAACATGAAACCTGAACCTCTTGATATGGTTAAGGTTAGTTATGTAATGTACTTAAATAATTAATCAAACTACCCATGTTATTAATTCTATGCTATTATATTACCTTCTGACCAATGATTGGATATTAAGGTTAGGGATAAGAAAGCTATAGTAATCAACTCTATTCATTCGGGGATATGTGTTTTTCTAGAAATGAAGCCTCACTGTAATACTATTTGGGAGAAGCCTATTATGGCGTTTTTCCATTACATGACGTCAACTCTGCTGTAGGCCTATCCTATTCTGTCTATTATTGTCTGCTGCTTTAGGTAGGCTAAATGTATACGTGTATATCACATCTATAAAAATGTTACATAGCCAGAGACAAAAGCTGAAATAGCCAAACGCTGTTCCATTCTCTTCCTCCTCATCCTGGCTCCCCTCACTCGCAGGCTCCTCTTCTGCTTCTCGGTAAAGTAGGCCTATACCGACAATAGTGGCTAACTTTACCCGGTCCATTTATAATCTTAATCATATTTTGTCTCGTTATTTATACAGTTATTGGCCCGTGAAACTTAAAAAAACACTTTAAATGAAAACAAATCAATGCTTTATTATAAATACAGACATTTCTAACATCCAAGCAAACTATAGAGTTGTGTTTTGTGTGCTTCTGAACTTGTACAACCAGCAAGAACCAAGAACACAAGTCCGTTCTTTGCATTCTTGGGATTAACACTAATACATTCATCATATTTCAATAGTTTTAAAAATAAAGAACAGAGATTATCCACTTGGAGTCCATCCACTGTCACTATCAAATAAAGGGAAAAGAAAAGCCTCAAAAAATAATCTTTAAAAAAAAAGTAAATAAAAGGCGACAAAACGTCCAAAAAAAGCAACACAAAATGTCGGAAAGACACAAAAAATGTCTCTAGTTTGAGTATGTCGTTGGCCAATCAAGTCTGATGTAATGTTGCACTATTTGTCATTAAGTTTGTCAAACTCACAGAAAATAAACTGTTGTTTTTAATAATCTAAAATGCATAGCTACGTCCGGGGCACTTAGTCCCCGTTTTATTTTGAAAATCCGGATCCGCCCAGTAAGTAAACACGGAGTAGTTTTGGAAACTTGTTATTTCACCTGACCAACAGGGCTAGAAATAACCCCAAATCCTAACTTGTTATTTTTCCAGGTTTACGTGACAATATTATAATTTAACCGTGGTCTCAGACTTCTGGACCCCTCTGTAACTTATCTGTATTCATTTTGGGGATTCTAGCCTATTGCCGAACAACCTTAATGATGAGGGACATTTTTACTGTCGGGGCCCCCGTGATTAGCTGACTGTCCGGGGTGAAGATGGGCTTTGATGGCCGACGTCCAGCCATCAACATGCCATCAAGAAGTCCAAGTTGAATCCACATTTCACGCTTCGCAGGACCGCAGGCTTGATGACAGCTCCAGTATCTACGGTAAAACAATTAGTAATGACATATTCACTTTATTTACGTGAAACTACAACTTATGGAATGAGTTTTACACTATAGACAGTAAAAAGTTTAAGTTTACTAAGTCTCTGCGGTCTGTAGCTCAGATGCCATATCCCTCCGCGGTGTAGCGTAACGGCGGTAATAACCCAGTTTTAAAGTTATAATGTAGTTAAATAAGAGCTTATTGATGTGTTGGTTGTATGCCGAAGTTTCTATTCTAATCTCCCGATTTAAATAAATCCTCAGTCATGTTTGTGGAGGGGATAATTCTTATGAAAAAAAGCTAAATACATATATACTGTGAGGTTTACTTAATGGAATACAGTTTGGCGATTTCCCCGCATACAATATAGTGTCATGTTTCGTGGATTAATTATTATTAACCATTACAACACTGCACACTGAGAACACAAGCTAAGCTTTAAACAGGATCCGAATACTGTGAGCTGAACTTGGTTTTCTCTGCCAAACCTAGTTTAAAAAAAAGTGTATTTTACGGTATATCTCTTTCACTGACTACCGTTGCGTATAGTATAGGTTGTACGGATAAACGTTACAACCTAGCCAAAATACAAGCTCATTATTGTGTTGTTTGTATGCCGAATTCCTAAGCCTAAACTCCCGATTATATAACATCCTTATTTATTTTTGGCGAGGTGAGATTTATTAATGGAAAAGCAAAACAAATATAAATTGCGAGGTTTTGTTAATGGAATATGGTTTCTCCATGTTCTGCAGTCAGACCACAGCGACAGCAGCGCTCCCTCTCTCCACACACGGTGGTGAGTTCATGCAACTGAATATGATTTGATTTATTATTTTTTTATTGTTATTGCCTGTCACCTTTTGTAGGCAAGGCAAGGCAAGGCAGCTTTATTTGTATAGCCCATTTCCTTGGTCCTTGGCCTAAAAAACGTGAAGACCCCTGCTATAGACTAAAGGAAAACATCTTTGTTTGGTACAGATCCTTGCAAAAAAATCCCACTTCAGTCATTTAACCCTCATGCCCTCCTCGGTCATTTTTGTACATTTTTCTCAAGTCTTGTGATTTTGTGATCATTTTTGCTGTGTTACTGCTTATGTCATGTAATTTTGTAGGAACCTTTCTTTTCAGCTACATTTTTTAAATCAAGTGTTTTTTACTCTTACATGTCTTTTATACTTAAATGATTCATTTTGTACCCTTTGGACACCTTCATGGCAAAAATGTCCACACACACAAAAACTGTTATTAAATCACTTAAACAACTTCTAACTTAATCAAAACCACCAAACATTCAATCATCTTCAGGATTTTAACCCTTTAAATGCCAGTTTATGTATTTGAAGTATGTCATTATTTATATAAAAAAAAGAAAACACAAAAAATGATTTTTTGTGTTTTTTTTCCCCATATAATGAATAATATGTAGATGGGGCTTTGGTGGGGATTAGAGGCTTGGATATGTCAAAGATAAACAACAAAACTGATTTGATTGCATTAGTATTTTTTATGTAGTTCCAGATACTCCCTTTGGACACCTTCGAGGCAAAAATGGCCCCATTGACTTCCATTATAACCACATGTTTTGATCTCACTGCCTTTACAGTATGAAACCATCCATTCTGTAATGTCAGCATTTCATTTTGTACAAAAGTGCTGTCAGCATTTTAACCGTGTTTACTCACTTTTGTTTACTTTAACTAGCTAACGCTAGGCTAATGTTACCTGCTGCGCACTGTAGTGTTAACTGGCGTCCCGTGCGGCGATGTTTCAGTTCCCTCTAACGTCGGTTTTCGTAGCATCAGAGAGAAGCGCAGGCATCTAAGTGGCTCCTAAATAAGGCTCCGAAATCCGCGTTGCTATTCGGTCCGGTAGATAACGGTGGTTAAGGCACCGGTGGCGTATTAGCACCGGGTCTGTGCAGGTGCGATGGATCGCGAATGACTATGTTTATACTTCTCATCCAACCACAATCAAATTCACTCTATCAGGATGGAGCGATTTATCTGGACAGGTTGTTTTTGTTTTTTTGTGTGTGTTTTTTTGAATGATGACAAGCCAGAATGAAAACAAGCCAAACTGAAATATGAGTAACGAGGCTATGTTTTAAATGTAAGGAGTAGAAAGTACAGATAATTGCGTGAAAATGTAAGGAGTAGAAGTAAAAAGTCTGCTGTAAAATAATTAGTTCAGTAAAGTATAGATACCCAAAATTTCTACTTAAGTAAGGTAACAAAGTATTTGTACTTTGTTACTTGACACCTCTGGTCTTTATGTGGCTGATGAAATCCAGGATAAATTGGAGGATAAAAACAGTGTTAAAAGTTATAATATAGATAAAATAGGAGCTCAATTGGTTGGTTGTATTCCGAATGAATGAGTCTACACTCCCGATTGCAACACATACTAATTCATGTTTATTGATAGGACAATTCTGTAATTAAGAAGCTAAAAATTAATAAATAGTGACATTTTGTTAATGGAAATGGTTTGGAGATTTTCCCGCCTTAAATGTAACGGCATGTTTTGTGGATTAGTTGTTGTTAAACATTACAACAATGCACATCAAGGACAATTAAAGGAGAACTCCGGGCAATTTTTACGTCAATCTTGATCGCTATAAATATGTTAGTACTGTCGATAGCAAAAAAAAACAACAACCAATCAGTGCTACCAACATGGAGTTACTGCAGCTAATGCCAAGAGCTCCCAGTTAGCTAAAACTGCAGTTTTGGGGGCATAACATAAAGAGTAACTTTGTGCCTCTTAACTGATACAAAATGCAATTAAAATGTCTGTGCAACATGAACAGGGCTCTTACGTGACAACAAGATGCGTTTTCAACTCCTACCTCCTGCCGGTTGCTAGCTCGCCGTGCTAACTGGTAGCTGCCGTCCGGGAGTGTGTTCAGCCAGGCAGGCTTCTGTGATAATCCTCGTGCAGCAGTTCAGTGTGTATTTGTAGCACATATATCCATTTTTTGTGTGATCCATCTGGTTGGTGAGTAGGAGTTTTTTGCAGTAGCGATCGGTGTGGTAGTTTCCTTAGCCGGGCTTGCAGGCCCCGACGGCGTCCCTGCTTCTGCTTCCTCCCCGCCCTCCTCGCTTGCCGACAACAATCGAACGAGCGCCCGCTGGTCTGGTGGATGTCCTCCAGAAAGCCGTTTGTGCCTTTCGCGGTGGAAAACTGTAGTTTATTTCCTTCCTTCCCTTGTGAACACCTCCGCTCTTCACTCTTCACACACGCTCCAATATGCACACTCTTTACCTTTTCCTGCTACAAGTGAATTCCCACGGGCAGGGGCGGATTAAGGTGGTCAGGGGCCCCTAGGCTGCTCTTTATGTGAGCCCCACCTTAATCATTGCACTTTACTGGAAAAATGTACACACACACACACACACACACACACACACACACACACACACCGTTATATTGTCGGCTAGTTTACTTTAGAATCAAACATCATGTGTTCTGTGTGCAGTAATCTTAATGTGGAAAGTAACTAGTAACTAAAGCTGTAACAGATGAATGTAGTGGAGTAAAAAGTATTAGATTTATCTCTGAAATGTAGCGGAGTAGAAGTAGAAAGCGGCATGAAAAGACTCTAGTAAAGTACTTCAACATTTGGACTCAAGTACGGTACTAGAGTACATGTAGCCTACTTAGTTACATTCCCCCACTGATCATTACTGAGACACAAACCACTGTGCAATACACTAAACTGTGAGTCAAATAAAAATAATAAGGAGCTGATGGAGGTCCTGCTACTGGCTAAAACATGTCTGTCCATTTGGCACATTTGGCAGCGTTTCTTCTTCTCACGCAGCTTCTCAGCACCTCCTTTGCGTTTCTTCTCCATGATCTCTATCACTGTTCTAGCCTGGCAGATGCACACCCGAAACTGCATGCAGGCAGAAATCCCAAAGAGGGTGCTGTTTAAAGATATGTTGTCCTCTTCATTGTCTTGGTTAACGTTATCCTCACCTAGCGCCACTTCACAGCTAGCTGCTGCTGTAGCGGCATATTCATCGCTTTGGACTGTTGTTCTTCATGTCTGTATCCCCAACAGTAGTCGTAAAGAAAGTCTGTCATTCTTGCCAGCGTTGCCAAATACTTATCGCCGTCTTTTTTCTTTTATTTGAGCCGCTCGGGTAACTTTGTTTAATTTTCGCGTTTAGACTCGTCTTGCTTCGTCTCTGTTTGTGTACTTCCCAGCTCTCCTGTCACTGTGTGTTTATCTTTCGCGCCGCGCACCGTTATAGACTAGTCCATTTCAATGTGAAAGTAGGGGGTGTATGGAAAAAAATAGTCTATGTGATATTTTTGACTAAAGTGTTTTTTGGCCAGCCCAGAGTCAATTGAAAAAAAACAATGGGCCGCCGATCTAGGCCTAACACAAAAAAAAATAAGTATAATAATAATAAATTGTCTGGCCAATCCGGGGCCCCTGCACACGTGAGGCCCCTATGCTGCAGCCTACGTAGCCTGTGCATTAATCCGCACCTGCCCACGGGACAACGTGAGGCTACAGCTAGCCTTCCGTAACGCTATTACTGTACAAGGCACACACACAATTCTGCCCATTTCCATCTACTTACTGTACATAGTCACTGATATCGTCATAACTCCTATTGTGCAGCAAAGACGTCGTCAGTATTGACGGCAAAATAGGCTACAGAATATTATGTTCTGTATTGACAGGTGCAATATTTGAAAATCAATAATTATTTATTGTTTCTTTTAAATACATTTATATCTGCATTTATGATATTTTTTTATTTGGTAACATTTGTTATTTATATTGTTTATGGCACAGGTCACATTTTATGTCTTGGCGCTTCACTTGAGTTTGAAATGAAATGGACGAAATAACAAACACTTGATTTTTTTTCATTTGATTTTTTTAAAATGACTCGAAAGATTAATCGTTAGAAAATTAGTTGTTAGTGGCAGCACTAATCTTATGCCCCCAAAACTGCCGTTTTAACTAACTGGGAGCTCTGGGCATTAGCTGCAGCAACTCCAGTTTGATCGGACCGATTCTTTTTTTTTTTTTTTTGCTATCGACAGTACTCACATATTCATAGTGATCAAGATTAATGTAAAAATTGCCCGGACTTCTCCTTTAAATATAAATGAAGTTTCTGTGACTAATGTTACATATTCTGTGTGTTTCCTCCATGTCCTGCAGTCAGACCACAGTGACAGCAGCACCCCCCCTCTCTCCACACACGGTCTTAGACTGACATCTGGTGGTGAGTTTATGCAACTGCATTGGATTTATTTTATTTTTTTTAGCAGTGTTTTTAAATTTTTATTTAAGGAAATCTGAGCTTTTCTACCGTTAAAATGGTCAATGCCACACATTTACCGATCTAGAAATAATACAGAATCTTAAGTTAGTAAATGTTTCTGAATCCTGAAACTTTCTGGTTATTTCGTTATTACGTGAAAATATTAAACGTGGTCTGAGACTTCTGGGCCCCACTGTAACTATCGGTATTCATTTTTTGAGTTTGTGTAACTGCATTGGATTTTTATTTTTATTTTAATTTTATTTCTTTTTAAAGGTCCCATATGGTGAAAATGTGTTTTTATGTGATTCTGTGTGTCATATGGGCTCGGGGGTGTAAAGTAAAAGCTGTGAAAAATATGAAATCGCTCACTGCCGCCATTTCTCCACCCACCACAACACTACACCACTTCCCAGCTAAACGGCACAGTTAGAATTTCACGTATTTGCTACGTAGAAACCGGGTAACCAGTGTGTGTCGTTTTCCAAAAATCAATCTAGCCCCGCCCCCTTTTCTAACGTTCGCTTTTGTGCCGCTACGAAGAATCCGAGAAGAAGCTGGAGTCATGAAAGCCATGAAAAATGCATCATTCCAGGGTGTCTCCAGGGAGTATCAACCACTGCACTGCCTTCCAAAAGAAAAAGTCGCTGACAAGTGGATGGATTTTAATTTTGGTGACTTGCCTCAACCTGTACTGAGGCAGGCTTTATGGCTAGCTAGCTATGTACTGCACATTTTCCACCGCAGTTCGTATTGAATCAGGGGCTGTATGATGCTGGAGTCATATCAATACTGTTGATGAAAGGATCCATTTCCCACTATTCTGGACCCTCTCCCAAGCAAACGGTGAGTAAAAACAATTTTATAACGTAGATCAGGGGTCTTCAATGTTTTTTAAGCCAAGGACCCCTTAACTGAAAGAGAGATTGACCAGCGACCCCCTACTACATACAGTATATTGTCTAAAATGAAGTTGCATATTAAACTGGGCCTTTGTAGGGTGGCCTAAAGCCTTTATACATAGGCCTACCTTTTTTGTTGTTGCATAGAATACTAAGGTATTATAGTAAAATAGCCTAATAATTGTTGGCATTATTTTATAAGTCATGTTTTAATGTTAAACATACACAGTGAATGCTTAGGATTAACTTTGTCTGTCATTTGCTATCTTAGTGACTATCTTACCTATAGGCCAGTAAGCAGTGGCCATTTATATTTGCTAATGATATGTTGGATTCATGTTAAGACTTTTAATTTTCAAAAAATCTTTAAAAAATTTAACAATTTTTTGGAAAGCCCCCTGCATTGACTCTGAGGACCCCCGGACCCTCGGTTGAAGGTCCATGACATAGATTACTAGCTAACTGAGTTGATAATTTAGTTTTTGCTAATGGTTGGTTAGCTGGCTGTTAGCTGGCCGTGGCACTGCTAGCTAACGTACGGTTTATCCCTGTATGTGGGGGGTGCTGACTGTGTACATTATAACATTAGTTATTAGTTGGCTACTGAACTAACTAAAGTTAGTAATATAGCTAAGTTAACTGTATAGTAACGTTAGCTACACAGCAAACAATAGTGATGTCACCTACTATTTTAGTTTATTTGTAATATTGTTAATCTGGGGCCAAGAGGAAACTATGCTCTCGCTGGATTCAAGTCCAATTTTTAGTGTCAAAAGTGCCCTGAAGGCGCTAGCAGGTCTTTTTCCTCCACGGCTGTAAGACAGGACACACCGCGGCTTGCCATTTGCAGTCTGATATGCAGTATTTTCTTGGCGAGGGAATCTGGCAAGTACATTGATAATCTCTTATAAACGATATATATAAAGGATTATGTTATTGATATACATGACCGATTCTGTGCAATGTAATGCTTGCCAGCCCTTTTTGATTTCCTTTCTCTCTCCCTTCTGTCTTCCTTGACAGACAGATGAGGTTATATGTGTATTGCAATATATAAGCTTTACATGTGATTAACCTAGCTAGTTACCTATTATTTATTATATACACTTATCTGTATTGCCCCTAACTTGTTAAATACCTTTGTTGTGGCCATTGTGCGTGCATGTATAGTGTGTGTGTGTGTGTGGGTGGTAGATTTGTGTGAATGGTTTGTTCGTTCCGTCACCTGCACACCTGTGTGTATGTGCTAATCAGCCAGGGTAGTAAGGGAATCACAGGTGAGCCAGAGGGTGAATCTAGTCTGGGAAGGCACACAGTTTTTCGACCTCGGCTGTGTGATAGTGATGGTTTTTAGATCTCGTCTGTTTGTTTTTAATCTTTCAAGTCAGTCTTTTGTATGGGTTTTGAAATACATTTATACAATAATGGATTAACCATACGATGATGGCGGACCTAATTGTTTTGCTACAGCCAGAGTTGGAAATGTCTTCAAATTCCCTGCAGTGGCATTTTTTGTGGACATATTGCCACTACAACCTTCCTATCCTGCACTGCCGCTGTTTAGTGTTACTAGGCTCATCACAGTGCCTTTATTTCTCATTTACATTATAGTAGATAGAGGATGCTACCTCATCATATATGTTTTTTTTTCTTGTGATCTTTTGCCGCTGGTCTTTGATAGTTAGCATACTTTTTTGTCATATGCCTACAATGAAAAATTAAATTTTTCATGACTTGCAATATTATCACTCTGTCTCCTTCCCATTTCCTAACATATGTGAATTCATTCTTAGGGAGCCATTGGACCTTTATGGTTGTTTCTTAATTAAGTGAAAATGTTATATATTTTAAATGTGGTCTGAGACTTCTGGGCCCCACTGTAACTATCTGTATTATTTTTTTTTATTGATATTTTTTTTTTGATATATATTTTTTATTTCAATTATTTTAATTTTCTATTTTTTTTATTAAAAAAAATAAATGTAAAGGTCCCATATGGTGAAAATGGGTTTTCATGGGATTCTGTAGGCTCGGGGATGTAAAGTAAAAGCTGTGAAAATGTGAAATCGCTCACTGCCAACATTTCTCCATCCACCACAAAACTAGACCGGCTCCCAGCTAAACGGGCCAGTTAGAATTTCATGTACTTGCTATTTAGAAACCGATTTTATTTTTGGTGACTGTGCTGAGTCAGGCTTTTTGGCTAGCTAGCTATGTACTGCACATTTTTCAGTGCAGTTCGTTCTGAATCAGGGGCTATATGATGCTGCAGTCATATCAAAACTACTGTTGATGAAAGGATCCTTTCCCACTATTCGGAACCCTCTCCCAAGCATTGAAACGTGAGTAAAAAACAATTTTACAACATAATATATATCATACTAGCTGAGTTGATAATTTAGTTTTTCCTCATGGTTGGTTCGCTGGCTCTGGCACTGCTAGCTAATGTACGGTTTATCCCTGTATGTGGGGGTGGTGATTGTGTAGATTACAACATTAAAGTGGCCATATCATGCTCATTTTCAGGTTCATAATTGTAATTTGAGATTGTATCAGAATCGGTTGACATGTTTTAATTTTCAAAAAACACCACATTTTTGTTGTACTGCACATTGCTGCATCTCCTCATTTCACTCTGTGTTCAGGTTTCTTGTTTTAGCTACAGAGTGAGACATCTCAACTTCTGTAACATCTTGGTTATCAGTTGCACATGCACAGTAGCTAGGTAAGGACTACATGAGCTAGCTAGCTGTTTCTCCAACTTCAGTTGGTACATGGCAGGATTAGCTGGGAGACTTCTTCTAAATGAGGGCGCACTCCACACTTTGTGTGGAATACCTGCAGAACAGGGACATGTAAGTAGTTTTATACAATTTATTTAGGAGATTAGGGTGAACTAGTGTGTGTTGTAGCAGTGTTTTGCAATTGAGAACAAGCTAGCAGGCTAAAGTTTAGCCCCATAGGCCCCTCGTCTCGGCTAGTTACGTAGTTACTAACTAAAGTTAGTACTGTAGCTAAGTCAACTAGATATTAACATTAGCTACACAGTAAATGATAGTGATGTTGCCTACTATTTTAGTTTGTAATATTTTTAATCTGAGTCCAAGAGGAAACTATAGATACTCTGTGATTTATTGTGTGAGTGCATCACATCGTCTTTTAGCAAGATGGCGGAATCCATTCCCACTATTCGGGACCCTCTTCCAAGCATTGAAACGGTGAGTAAAAAACAATTTTATAATGTAGATTACTAGCTAAATGAGTTGATAATTTAGTTTTTCCTAATGGTTGGTTAGCTGGCTGGTTAGCTGGCTGTGGCTCCGCTAGCTAACGTACGGTTTATCCCTGTATGTGGGGGGTGCTGACTGTGTACATTATAACATTAACTTAGTTGGCCACAGAACTAACTAAAGTTAGTAATGTAGCTGAATTAACTGTCTAGTAATGTTAGCTACACAGCAAACAATAGTGATGTTTTTTCTCCACTGCTGTGAGACTGGACACATCGCGGCACTTCATTTGCAGCGTCTGATATACAGTATTTTCTTGGCGAGGGAATCTGGCAAGTAAGTACACTGATAATCTTTTATAAACGATATAAATAAAGGATTACGTTATTGATATACATGACTGATTCTGTGCAATGCATCCACAGCTTGCCAACCCTTTTGATTTCCTTTCTCTCTCCCTTCTGTCTTCCTTGCCAGACAGATGAAGTTATATGTATATTGCGATATACAGTATGTTATAAGCTCTACATGTGATTAACCTAGGTAGTTACCTATTATTTATTATGTACACATATATCTGTATTGCATCTAACATTGTTAAAGTGATGATTCGGAGTAATTTCACCCTAGGGTCCTTTGCACCATGACCTCGAGCCAAACACCCCCCCAGAAGCTTTTTTCACCTGGGTCGAACATTTGGAGAGTTAGCGTAGAGTAGCGTAGAGTAGCGTTATCAGCTGAATAGCTTATTGGCGCAGGGGCTAATGGACCCACTTTTGTATCTCGTAAATGACCCCACTAATAATGCCCGAAATGATACCAAACTTCTACACTAGTACAAATAGGTTATGTACTCATAAAACGATGGATTGGAAAGTTTGTAAGTACACCAGAAGTTTATGAACACTTGCCTGCTGGCTTCTGCTCTCTGTTGCTGCTGCTGCTGGTGCTGCTTCCTGCAGTTAGACGAGTGCTTAGGGCCGTCTACAAATTACTACACCGAAAAGAGATACAACAAAAATATGTATTAATTTTAATGATTAAATAAGGTAATGTCTCCAAACTTACCTCAGTTATTACTTGTCTCCTGTTAGTTAAACTAGAGCACTTAGTTAAAAAAAAAAGTTAAATAAAAAAATATTTTTGTTGCATCTCTTTTCGGTGTAGTAATTTGTAGACGGCCCTAAGCACTCGTCTCACAGCAGCAACAACAGCAGCAGAGAGCAGAAGCCAGCAGGCAAGTGTTATTTACATAAACGTTTTATGAGTACATAACCTATTTGTACTACAGTAGACGTTTGGTATCATTTCGGGCATTATTAATGGGGTCATTTACGAGATACAAACGTGGGTCCATTAGCCCCTGCGCTAAGCTATTCAGCTGATTACGCTGCTCTACGCTAACTCTCCCAATGTTAGACCCAGCTGAAAAAAGCTTCTGGGGGGGTGTTGGGCTCGAGGTCATGGTGCAAAGGACCCTAGGGTAAATTACTTCGAACCATCACTTTAAATACCTTCTTATACTGCACTGTTTGTACTGGTACTGTTTAGTGTTAATAGCCTCATCAAAGTGCCTTTTTTTGTCATTTATGTTATATTAGATAGAGGACGCTACCTCGTCATATATATATATATTTTTCTTGTGTTCTATTGCTGTTAGTCTGTGATATTTACCACACATTTTGTTGTATGCCTACATTCCCATTTCCTAACATATGTGAATTTATTCATTGGGAGCCATTAGACCTGTTTCCCTAGCCAGTACCTCCAACTATCCAAGGACACTCTTAAAGGCATACTCTTTTGAAATAGGGTTATTCATTGTCTCCTCTCTATTTATATAGGTGGTTAAATGCATTTTTGTCTCAGTTCATGCATTGTATAGTCCGGCGGAGCCGTCGCTAGCTTAGCTTAGCGTAATTAATGGGATCCTTTTTCTGGTGTTATTGGACACTTTTGAGATGTTTGTAAACTTGTGAAAGCACGTATCACTCCACAATTACGGTGCTCAACGAGCAGTGGGTGCTGCCGTGAGCCCCTCCCCTGTCCAAAAGAAAAAAACTAACTAAAAAAAACGCCTACTGTTTACATGAGTTTTTTGGTGTAGTAATAGTTCTAGTTTACAACTGTTGGCTTACAATTTACTTTTTCCCTGTTCATGTGATATGTGGACAACATAACAAATGGATGGAGGGGAGTAAATCTGATGAAATAAGTTCAACTCTCTTTCAAAATATCAGGTATTTCATGGAAATTACATAATCCAATATGACTTCATAATCTGCAAATTAGATGGAAAAATGTACTCCCTATATAAACGTTCGGTCATTCTGAATATTTTTTTCATTTACACTTTGTCTCTATCTCAAACCATTTTCAAGCCAGAGCATTCTGAAATTTAGGTGTCAAACCTAGTATTTTTAAAAATAAAACCCAGTACCTAAAGGGTTAAGACTAGACAATTTCCTAGGCAGATATTGACTTGAGACTATATTGAGTGGAAGTAGGCTACAGCCGTAGCACTGCTACTCAGGCAGAGAGATATCGGCAGCCCGCGGAGCTCCACGACCGGTGCAAAGTCACCCTTTTTGGGTTACTGGACCACGAAATCATCTTTTCTTAATATGCATTGCTATTTTTACTCGTTGTGAATATGCAGGCCACAAGAAGTATTTAGGTTTTGTTTTTGTTGTTGTTTTGTCACGTTTACTAACGACATGCTGACGGCAACAAAGGATCCCATTCATTATGCTAAGCTAAATTGCAGCCGCTTGGCCGGACTAAGACTATGAATGCACTTAGAAAATGTCCTGTATAAATATAGAGGAGACGTGAATAACCCAAATTCAACAAATGGTGGCGTATTCCTTTACGGCTCCCGTAACAAGCAGAGGTTAGTGAAATCAAATTTCTGTAAATATTAGTTTACCTGTTGTATTTTGTTTACATTTTTAGTCATAAACTGATAAGTCAAAAGTAATAATTTGAATAATTACTGGTAATGGTTATTCCCAAATTGTATATCTTGTTGTTGCAGACTCTATCTCTCAGCATTCCACTTCAATGAGAATGCCAACCGACCACAGTCAACAAGTGCTCTGGGAGATACTGCCTTAAACTGGCCTTCCCTAAAGCAACAAATTTGGATACAGCCTCAAAGGAAGGAAAATTTTGCCGACATTCTGTAAGTAAATTATCACAATAACATTCAACAGTAATTACATTTTATTTTATTTATAGTGTCAAATCATAACAGAAGTTTTCTCAGGGCACTTCATGTAGAGCAGGGACAAAGATCTATTAGAGCTGCATATTTCACATAAGAAGAGCAAACTATAATTCTACATAAATATGAAGAACAAAGATACGGTTTTGCAGGCAAAACGCAATACAGTCGCTGCTTCCTAAAATATTAGGAAAGCTAGCATAAAAATAGCCCATGCTGTAAACACGTAAATCACAATGCTTGTTAATATCACTTCCCCATCAGTCAGGCACAAGATCTGACTATAATTACACTGCTTTCCATAAACTGTCGTTGCTTTAGCCTATTACAGGGCTCGACATTAAGGCTTGTCCGCTTGTCCGGGACAAGTGGATTTTTTGTAGGACAAGTGGAAGAGAAATTTACTTGCCCCACTGGACAAGTTAAAACTCAAACAAAATACCATGTTACTTCACGTTATGTGCCACTCATTTTGTCAATGTTACAGAATTGAAACAAATACATATTTTACCCCACAATCCCGGGCAGCGGGTCGGCGGGCCGCTAACGTTAGACCCAGCCCGCTGTTCAGCGCATGCTCTGTAAGCGAAGCAGCATGAAAGCACGGCGAGCTAGCCGGTGTTAGCTTGCTAACTCCACCTTAACGTTACCTCCTCGCCACATCGTTCACAGAAAACAAGCTGAAAACAGAAGTCACTCGTGGCGATAGCAATGTGCGTTGTTTGGATGAAGCATTATATACGTTATTATGTGCCACTCATTCCGTTTATGTTACAGATTTGACTTTACCGATTTGAAACAAATACATTAACTAACGTTAGACCCAGCCCGCTGACGTTAGACCCAGCCCACTGTTCAGCTCATTCTCTGTAAGCGATACAGCATGAAAGCACCGCGGAACCAGCAAGCCGGGCAGCCGGTGTTAGTTAGCTAACGTTAGCATGCTAACTACGCTTTAACGTTACGCCGTCCCCACATTGTTCACAGAAAACCGAATAAAGCTGTCACTCGTGGCGATAGAAGTGTGCTTTGTGCGGATGAAGCATGAAGTTAATTTGACTCTTGATGCCTCGCTGCTCCGCTAGTTATTGTAAAACCTCAGCTCTGCGACTTGCAGGATTAAATATCAGGTAATAATCAACTGTAAAATAGCTACACCTTTTAAATGATCCCTTGGTAACGTTCTGCCGGGTAGCAAGTGAAATTGTAGAAAGAAAAAAAAAACACGTTATGTCTACAAAATTATTTTAGATATAGTATAAGTTCAAGTCAATATTCAATATATTCAATATTGAATTAGTATCTCAATATATTGATTCAGTATCTCAGAATATAAACAAAGAATATCAAAGTGATGAGAAACTATAAAATATTGACTTAATCTCAATATATTTGCTTAGTATTGTAATATATTGACTTAGTAACTCAACATATTGGTTCAGTATCTCAATATATTGACTTAGTAACTAAGACTATTGACTAAGAATCTCAAAGCAATGAGAACATTTAAAATATTGACTTACAATCTAAATATATTGACTCAATATCTCAAAATATCTCAATATATTGACATAGTAACTTAGTAACTTAGAATATTGACTAGGAATCTGAAAGTAATGAGAAACTTTAAAATATTCACTTAGAATCTCAATATATTAACTCCATAACACACCAGCGTGCAAAGTATAACTTTGTATTATGAGTCTGGAGATCCTTTTTTCTTGTTGAAGGGGAAATCTATTCTTGGGACACGTTTGTTTCTACTGTTTAAACTGAATTTTATTAATGTTGATAGAGTTTGGATGCTTTCAACGGTTTGTTCAAATTCTGCATTAGCAAAACACAAAAATGTATAAAATGAAAAATCTTTACCCGGACAAGTGACTTTTGTTCATGGACAAGTGAAATGTAAATGTACTTGTCCGAAGGACAATCAAAAGTTAATGTCAAGCCCTGTATTATATTATCAGTTGCAACCCTGGCAGTGGAAGCCATCGTGAGAGCAAGTAAAAAATAAAAACAGAATTCCAACCACAACACACGAGAAGCAGTGTGTTAAATATTAAGTATTTATAAAAATACCCATCAGGGAAACTTTTAGATGGCGGCGTGTGTGGACGCAGTGACCCCTCTCTGTCCCGACTGTGCAGTGTTTTGTTCTGTTAGTGTTTGTACGGAAAATGTACGTGTTTGTGTCGTCTGTCCACAACGAAGAACAAGTACAGTCGACAGATTCTGCTAGACATCAGCAGGACCAAGCCATACCACACTCTGGACATTGTACAAACAGAGACACTGAAGGAGCTAGGTTTACTCCGCTGGCCTGTGACCACACCGGACTCGACTGCTATTCCTTCCACAGAAAAGAGGTGCCACAAGCGGTGCAAGAGGAAGCAGAAGAGAGACAAGTGCGGAGGTATCTGGGCTAGTCTAGCGACAAATCCAACTCGTCCAACCATACCATCCATCATCCTGGCTAATGTGCGATCATTGGACAACAAAATGGATCACATACGACTGCTGAGGTCGGCGCAGCGAGACATGAGTAACTGATTTGTGCTCTGAAACACTGAAACATGGCTAAATGACAACATCCTTGACTCCGCTGTACAACTGGAGCAGCTAACATGCTACACAGCGGACAGAGTCCTCGGCAACGGATGAAAGACTCACGGCGGTGGGGTCTGTGTTTACATCCGTGATGCGTGGTGTTGGGACGCCGTAGTAGTATGTAAACACTGTTCACCACTGGCGGAGTTTATGATCCTAAGATGCCGTCCATTCTATCTACAAAGGGGAATTTACAGCAATTCTGCTTGTCGCTGTTTACATCCCTCCTACCTCCAAACAGCAGTTATAGGAAGGCTGCACTTTGTGAACCATATCAGGCCATCAGTGAACAGCAGACAGTCCACCCAGATGGATTCATCATTCTCACTGGGGATTTTAATCATACTGACCCTAAGACTGTCCTTCCAAAACTTCACCAGCACGTTGGTTTCCCAACAAGAGGGGACAACATTTTGGACATGGTCTACATTGAGGAGTAACCAAACATATATAACCATACATATAACCAAACACAGACAAACATATATAACCAAACACAGACAAACATATATAACCAGACATAAAACCAAAAACAGACAATCAAACATATAACCAAATATATAACCAAACACAATTATATATAACCAAACATATAACCAAACACAAACATATATAACCAAACACATACAATCAAACATATATAACCATACATATAACCAAACACAGACAAACATATATAACCAAACATAAAACCAAAAACAGACAATCAAACATATAACCAAATATATAACCAAACACAATTATATATAACCAAACATATAACCAAACACAAACATATATAACCAAACACATACAATCAAACATATATAACCATACATATAAGCAAACACAGACAAACATATATAAACAAACATAAAACCAAACATAAAACCAAAAACAGACAATCAAACATATAACCAAATATATAACCAAACACAACTATACATAACCAAACATATAACCAAACACAAACATATATAACCAAACACATACAATCAAACATATATAACCATACATATAAGCAAACACAGACAAACATATATAACCAAACATAAAACCAAAAACAGACAATCAAACATATAACCAAATATATAACCAAACACAATTATATATAATCAAACATATAACCAAACACAAACATATATAACCAAACACATACAATCAAACATATATAATCAAAACCACAGACAAACCTATAACCAAACATATATAACCAAACACAGACAAACATATATAACCAAACACAGACAAACATATATAACCAAACATAAAACCAAAAACAGACAATCAAACATATAACCAAATATATAACCAAACACAATTATATATAACCAAACATATAACCAAACACAAACATATATAACCAAACACATACAATCAAACATATATAACCATACATATAACCAAACACAGACAAACATATATAACCAAACATAAAACCAAAAACAGACAATCAAACATATAACCAAATATATAACCAAACACAATTATATATAACCAAACATATAACCAAACACAAACATATATAACCAAACACATACAATCAAACATATATAACCATACATATAAGCAAACACAGACAAACATATATAAACAAACATAAAACCAAACATAAAACCAAAAACAGACAATCAAACATATAACCAAATATATAACCAAACACAACTATACATAACCAAACATATAACCAAACACAAACATATATAACCAAACACATACAATCAAACATATATAACCATACATATAAGCAAACACAGACAAACATATATAACCAAACATAAAACCAAAAACAGACAATCAAACATATAACCAAATATATAACCAAACACAATTATATATAATCAAACATATAACCAAACACAAACATATATAACCAAACACATACAATCAAACATATATAATCAAAACCACAGACAAACCTATAACCAAACATATATAACCAAACATACATAACCAAAAACAAACGCATGTAACCAAACACTTTAACCAAACATATATAACCAAACACATACACACGCACACACCCCCATACACACACTCACACCCACACAAACACCCTACCCACACACACCTGACCCCACACATACACAGCCACTCACACACCAACACACCCACCCACACCCATACACACTCACACAACCACATGCACACCCATCCACCCCCTCACAAATACACACACACACCCATACAACCCCCCACACACACACACACACACACACTCACACCCCACACAAACACCCACCCACCCCCACACACACACATTTACACACCCACACAGACAAACGTTTATAACCAAACACATAACCAAACATTTACAATCAAACATATATACAAACATAGATAAACATATATAACCAAAGAATATAACCAAACACACATAATCAAACATATATAACCAAAACCACAGACAAAAATATACACAAAACTATATAACTAAAACCTTAGACAAACATATAACCAAACATACATAACCAAAAACAAACATTTAACCAAACACTTTAACCAGACATATATAACCAAACACATACACACCCACACCACCCCATACACACACACACACACACAGACACACACAAACTCACACCCATACACACACCCTACCAACACACACCTGACCCCACACATACACACCCACTCACACACCCACCCACCCACACCCATACACCCTCAGACAACCACATGCACACCCATCCACCCCCCTCACACATACACACCCACACAACTGCACACACACCCACACACCCACACACACTCACCCCCCCCCACACACTCCCACACACACCCACACCCACACACACACACACACACACACACACTCACCCCCCACACACTCCCACCCACCCCACACACACACACATTCACACACACAGACAGAGGGCCCTATCTTGCACCCAGTGCAATTGCCTTTGTACACCGACGCATGTATCATTCCTATTTTGCACCCGAAGCACAGCAGACTTTTCCCTCCACAGACGCACGTCGGTAAAGTAGGGAGTGTATTTCCATGAATCATGGATGTGTTGATGACATAAATGAGGAAATATTAGAGGACTTAAGGAGACGTGATGTTGAACAACGGCGGGATCTGGTCCGGGAGTAATGCGCGATGGACGGAGATGGAGTGGGGGGGGAGGAGGAAGGGGCACAACAGGTGCAGGTGTTGCGTTTGGAGGCCCACGCTCCATGGCTGCAGCAATCCTCTCCAGACTTGAGGAGATGTGCCCGATAGGCCGCAGCAACATCGCCACCCGGTCAAGACATTTATTACTTTGCCGCATCCCGGACAGCTCCACTGGCGTGCGCCAGGCAAATCCGCCGTTATAATAGCAATCCGCCACGGAACAAGCGCGCCTGCTCTTAAAGGGAGTGTGAGATGACGCTCTGATTGGTTTATTGCACGTTACGCCCAAACCACACCTAGCTATTTCCGACCAACCCATTTTAGATTTGTGTCGGGCGCAAGAGTCATTTATCCCGCCGGTATAATAGCAACAGCGCTCGAGATCCGCCCACAAAGCTACTTACGTTTTACGTTTCATACTTGCGTTTCAGATCGTTAAAACAGGGCCCAGAGAGTGAAAGTGGCCAAACCAGTTCTGAAGCAGGTACGAGTGTGGCCAGAGGGGGCCTCCTATGCTCCACAGATCTGCGACAGCCTGTTTTGCCATTGAGAAGATGCTAACATGCTAGCACTAGCATCAAAAAGGTTAGCCCCATAGGCCCCTCGTCTTGGCTAGTTACGTAGTTACTAACTAAAGTTAACTGTGTAGTAACGTTAGCTACATAGCAAACTATAATGATGTCGCCTACTATTTTAGTTAATTTATAATATCGTTAATCTCATGCCAAGAGGTAACTATAGATACTCTGTGATTGTTGTTGTGAGTGCATCACATTGTTTTTTAGCAAGATGGCGGAGCGCGTATACTCAGCGAATTGGTGTTGGTGCTCTCACCGGGTTCAAGCCCGTTTTTTTTAGGGGAAAAAGTGCCCCGAAGTCCCCACTAGCAGCTTTTTTTCTCCACTGCTGTGAGATGGGACACAACGCGGCTCGCCATTTGCAGTGTCTGATATACAGAATTTTCTTGGCGAGGGAATCTGGCAAGTAAGTACACTGATAATCTTTCATAAACGATATAAAGGATTACGTTATTGATATACATGAGCGATTCTGTGCAATGCATCCCCGGCTTGCCAACCCTTTTGATTTCCTTTCTCTCTCCCTTTTGTCTTCCTTGACAGACAGATGAGGTTATATGTGTATTTCAATGTATTTTATAAGCTCTACATGTGATTTACTTAGCTAGTTAACTATTATTTATTATATACACTTTTTGTTGCATGCCTACAATGAAAAATTAAATGTCTTATGACTTGCAATATTATCATGCTATCTCCTTCCCATTTCCTAACATATGTGAATTTATTCTTAGGGAGCCATTAGACCTGTTTCCCAGGCCAGTACATCCCGGAGTATTGGCTGCCAGACTGACCTTCCAAAAAGATCTTTTGGAACCCAACTATCCAACAAAACTCTCAAACGAATACTCCACCGTTTTTTGAAATAGGGTTATTCACCGTCTCCTCTATATTTATATAGGTGGCTAAACACATTTTTATTCTCAGTGCATGCATTGTCTTAGTCCGGCGGCATGTTGTGAGTAAAAGTGACCCAACAACAACAAAAACAAAACCTAATTACTCCTTGTGGCCTGTGTATTCACGAGTAAAAATAGCAATGCAGATTAAGACTAGATGATTTCCTCGGCAGATATTATCTTGGGACTATATTGGTTGGAAGTAGGCTACAGCGAAGCGCTGCTACACCTGCCCAGAGATATCGGCAACCCGCGGGGCTCTGTGGCCGTCACAAAGTCAGCACTGGACCACCAAATGCCGAGCCCCGCGGGCTGCCAGCCGCGGAGCCCCGCAGAGCTCAGTCAGGGCATTGACATTTGGTGGTCCAGTAAACCAGACAGGGTGACTTTACGCTATTCGTTGAGATCCGCGGGCTGTCAATATCTCTGTGCCTGAGTAGCAGTGCTTCGGTTGTAGCCCACTTCCACCCAATATAGTCCTATGTCAGTATCTGCGTAGGAAATTGTATAGTCTTAATCTGCATTGCTATTTTTACTCGTGAATATGCAGGCCGCAGTAAGTAATTAAGTTTTGTTTTTTTGTTGTTGGGTCACTGTTACTCACGACATGCTAACGGCAAAAAAGGATCCCATTTATTACGCTAAGATAAGCTAGCGCCGGCGCCGGCGGACTCAGGCAATGCATGCCCACCTATATAAATACACAGACTATGAAATAACCCTATTTCAACAAACCGTGGTGTATTCCTTTAAGACTCCCGTAAGAAGCGGAGGTTAGTGAAATTGAATTTTTGTAAATGTTAGTTTACCGTATTTTGTTTACTTTTTTATTCAGAAGCTTATAAGGCAAAAGTAATAATTTGAATAATGTCTGTTAATAGTTATTCCCAAATTGTATATCTATGGACCATATATTACCATTGCAGTTGAAAGAGTGACAAAAAAGAAAACAAACATGGGAACCTTATCAGTGAGACAGTACATAATGTGGGCAGACATTTAACATTGATCTTAGAGACTGTATAGATATCTTGTCCTATGAAATACATGACAGGCAGTTTTGTAACATGAAGGTATTTTATGTTTGTTTTTACTGCTATTTCAAATTAGCAATAGTCTGTGATGTTGCAGGGAATTACAGGACCCAAATGCAGAAATAGGCAATCAGGCAGGAGAAGTCTGGGTAGGCGGATTTATTTGTCCCAAAAAAACAAAGTACATATTAACAAAGGGAGTTATGATGCTTCAGCAGGCAAAAAACCTCTACAGAAAACCAAAAAAAACATGAAATCCAGAAAAGCAAGAAAAAAAAAAACAGGAACTGAGAACAAAGGAAAACCCAGGGAGCAAAAACCGAACCGAACTGACACGGGGGCACTAGAAAACACACAAACTGACAGTACTAAGACACAAAGTTATGGGAAAAGCACAAGAACGGGCGCAAAACAATCTGACAAGACACAAAGGGAAACATAGAGGCTAACTAGAAAATGCATTTCATTCAGAAATTGCGTGGGAATGCTGAATAGCTGAATTTCTAAAGCTAACTGGATGAATAGCTTAAATACGCAAAAAGAAGATGAAGTAGTGAACATAGCTGAACAAGCTTGAAAAGCTTATGCTAAAGATAAACTGGATTGCTGGTTAAAATGTGTAAGAAAAAGGTGAAGTTGTAAGACAGACAAACAGACAGATAAAAAAGAAATCAGAAAAGACAGAAAAGAGAAAAAAAGAGAAATGAAACAGAAAAGAAAGAAAACAAGAAAAGAAAGAAAGAAAAGAAAATCAGAAAAGAGAAACAGAAAAGAGAAAAGAAAGAAAAGGGAAACAAAGAAAGAAAAGAGAAACAGAAAAGAGAAACAAGAGAAAAGAAAGAAAAAAAAGAGAAAAGAAAGAAGAGAAAATAAATAAAAGAATAAAGAAAAGAGAGAAGAGAAAAGAAAAGAGAAACAGAAAAGAGAAAAGTGAAAAGAAAGAAAAGAGAAACAGAAAAGAGAAAAGAACAAACGAAGAGAGTAAAGAAAGAATAGGCAAAAGAGAAAAGTTAGAAGAAAGAAAAGACGAGAAAAAAAGAGACAAGAGAGAAAAAGACAAAAAAAGAGAAGAGAGAAAATACAAAAGAATAGAGAGAGAAAAGAGAAAGAGACAAATGAGAAAAGAGAGAAAAAGGAGAAGAGAAAAGAGAGAAAAGAAAGACAAGAGAGAAAAGAAAGAGAAAATAAGACAAAAGAAAGAAAAGAGACAAATGAGAAGAGAGAAAAAAGAGAATAGAAAAGAGAGAAAAAATATAAAAGAGGAAAAAGAAAACAAAGATGAAAATGAAGAAAAGAGTAACAGAAAAGAGGAAAGAGAAGAGACAAATGAGAAAGAGAAAAAAGTGAAGAGAAAATAGAAAAAAGAGAGAAAGGAGAAACAAGATAAGAGGAAAGAGATCAAATTAAAAACAAAATAGAAAATAGAGAGAGAAAAGAAAGAGAAAATAAGACAAAAGAAAGAGAAGAGAAAGAGAAAAGAGACAAATGAGAAGAGAGAAAAAAGAAGAGGAAAGAGAGAAAAATTATAAAAGAGAGAAAGTAGAAACAAAAAAAGAAAAAAGAGAAGAAAGAAAATAAAAGAGGAAAAAGAAAAAGATGAAAATGAAGAAAATAGAAACGGAAAAGGGAAAAGAAAAAAAGAGTGAAGAAAAAGTAAAGAAGAAACAGAGAATACAGAGAAGAGAAAAGAAAAGAAAGAAAAGAAAGAAGAGAGCAAATAGAGAGAGAAAATGGAAAGAGAAAAGAGACAAATGAGAAAAGAGAGAAAAAAGTGAAGAAAAAATAGAGAAAGGAGAAACAAGAAAAGAAAAAAAGAAAAGAGAAACAAAAGAAAAGAATAAAGAGAGTAAATATAAGAGAAACGAAAACAGAGAAAAGATAGAAAAGAAAGAGTAAATAGAGAGAAAACGGAAACAGAAAAGTGACAAATGAGAAAAGAGAAAAGAGAGAAAAAAGTGTAGAAGAAAGAGAGAATGGAGAAAAAGGAGAACAGAGAAAACAGAGAAAAGAAAGACAAGATAAAAGAGGGAAAAGAGATAATGGAGAGAGAAAAGAGACATGACAAAAAAGAGAAGAGAAGATAGACATACAGACAGTCACAGACAGACAGAGGTGGGACGCAAAAGATAAAGACTAATGTCCATATTACTGCCTGTTGTATCTGTGTGGCTGTGAAAGTGCTGTCATGGTAACGAATGACCAATGAATATGTTTGTAAATATCCTTTGATGTTTGTGATGAGATCACTTTGATCTTTCATCAGTTAACAAGCATGTCACCTGCTGAAACTGTCACCTGTGCCACACTGCAGCTATTCAGAGACACTGAGCGTGAGCTCTCAAATAAAGGCTCAGACTGCCAAGACAATAACTGCTACCAGTCAAATGACGTGATCTTGAGCACCGGAAGGCCTTTGCGAACGTATCTATATAAGGTTTATGTGGATAAACTTGAATAATGTTGGCATATCATCGATTTAAAAAGCGGTTCGCTCTGCATTTCGCTCAGAAATGTTGAGAATGTTAAACAGGGCAGCGAATGGAGGAAGGTGTGGAACTGTTATCATTTGGAAGCTCAACGAGCCAAAAGTAAAAGGTGTATCACAACATCGAGCACATTGCCTGAAACTAGACAAGATTACCTTTGTTTTGGTGTATACATTTTGTATGACAAGTAGATATTGTGGGCGTGAGAGCAGTTCATAACAAGGGACAAAGATATTTTTTTCAAGGCTTCACACTCTAGTTGTTAATATCATCACTCTAGCCAGCGCAATGCACACTATAAATAATATATCCTGACATGATCACTAAACTTAAACAGCTTTTTCACAAAAACTCTAAAAGATATCAAACTGAAAAGATATAACTGGATAGCTGAATATCTTGTGAACATTTTTAAAGGGGTGATAGAATGATTATATAGGGTATTTCACACTGTTCCTAATGGAGTATGTAACAGTGGTTGGGCTGAAAATGGCCTGGTTGATATTTTATTGGCCCTCATGCGTCCCTGTGTTTTGGCCCTATTTGTAACAAAAGCTTTTCTTCCAAATATGGTATGCTCGTGAATATTTAGATGAGCTGCGCGCTGATTGTTGAGCGAATCACCATACACACACAGAGATGCGTGCTTATTGGTTGAGCGAATCGCCATACACAGACATTGGAGACGCGACAGAATCTCATATTCTAGACATTGCAATGTTTTGTTTTCAAATTCACTTCTGAGATTTTTTTAATGCTTGAAATCATCTATATAAAGCTCAAATATGGGCCGTTTAAGTTACGTTAGGAGCTCCACGCAGTCTGACAAGAAAGCGGCAGCCTGCTGGGCTCCATACCCAGGGCAAAGTCACCCTTTGTGGATACTGCACTACCGGGGCTCCGCGGCCGGCTGCCAGCATAACTATAATATATTTACGGTTTGAATTTTGTCACGCCACTTATATAACATCTACCTCAATGTCTTATAAAGCTAACCGTTGTGTCCGATTTGAATTTAAGGCATTTTTATGATCACGAGGCATCTTGTTAGGACGAGCAGCTAGCTAGCTATATGTCCCATTCAATACAATGGGAAATGATTGCAGCTAGCTAGCTACACTTTCGGCATAACTATAGTATATTTACAGTTGGAAATTCGTCACACCAATTCTATAACATCTACCCCAATGTCTTATAAAGCTTAGCTAACAATTGTCTGATTTCAATTTTAATGCATTTTTGGGAATTTCAGAGGTCTTGTTATGAGGAGGCTAGTTAGCTCTCATTGATGGACTCCAGCTCACCGCGGGCTTGATTAATGAAACTCGCGGACAACAAGCGTTTATTTCCCCAATCGTTTGTTTAAATAACAACACATTATGATTACACACATTATAAGATTAACTGGAACCTGTGGTAACAGATTGCTGGCGTAACAAGCTCGCTGACTCACACACACCGGGCATTTAGCTAGCAGGAAGAGGGGAGCTGCAGGCCCTGGAGCCAATTTGACCTCTACATAGTTGATTTCTCGCATTAAAGTCTCAGAAGTGAATTTAATGGTAAAATAGCAGAAGAAAAATGTATACAATTTCTGACATCTGCCCGACCTAGATTCAGAAGACTGATCTCAGGTCAGTTGTGTAGCCTATGTTAATGTTGACGCGTGACAAAGAGAGACTAGAGCCAAATGAGGAGGAGCTGCCGAGTTGACGTCAACTAGGCGGCTTGTTGAGATTTGCCCATTTTCAGAGGCAGTTTCAAATTGTGAGATTTGCAGAGGAAAGAGTTGTCAATGGGATTTAGAGGTTCTATGTATGTCCTAGTTAACCCACTAAACTGTCATTATTCAACTATGAAAAGGTATCACCCCTTTAAAGTTTGGCGTCTGTAGGTGAAAGTATGAAGGAGCTGAAAATTTTGGAAGCGGAAGAAGATTTAAAGGATTTGAAGCATGCTCTCATTGACTTCACTCTTAAAAAAGTGACAAAAAGCTTAATGTTTTGAAAAGTATAAATAGTAGAAAAAAAAGTTGAAGAAGTCCCATCATTAGCTGAAAGAGCTGAACATTTTAAAAGTTGAATGGTTTTAATAGCTGAACGTATGCAGAAGTTACAGAGAGCGCAAAAACGTACGGAATAATAAAAATAAAGAACAGGATAACAGTAATGCTGCTGAATCAGCATTCCCACTAAATAAACTAGGTAACGAGCAAACACAGGACAGGTGACACCAGGGCTGGGGAACAGGTGGAGTACATCAGACAATCACACAGGCGGGAAAACACAGGAAGTACCACTAGACATAACAAAACTGAAAGCAGACTATCAAAATAAAACAGGAAACAGAACAGGGAACACAACAAGATAAACACAGACCACAGAATAAAATACAGGATAAATTTACAAGACAGGGAACAGAAAACTACAGAATTAACATACAAAAACAGGAAACGTAGAGAAAACTACAGAAAGGCAAAAGAAATAGAACTAAATACAAGGCAAAATACTGAAACAATAACATATTATCTGGCCAGATTATTTAAAAAAGTACAAAAAAATAAGGTATGGTCTTGCCATTTATTCAGGTAGTTTAGCACATTGTGTAGCCTGAAACGAGGGAAAATTGAGCCGACATTCTGTAAGTAAATTATCACAACAACATTAATTCAATTTTATTTTATTTATAGTGTTAAAGCTTTCTCAGGTCATTTAATGTAGAGAAGGTACCATCACAAACATCTACTAGAGGTGCATATTTTACATAAGAAGAGCAAACTACAGTTTTACATGAATATGAAGAACACAGACACAGTTTTACAGGCAAAACACAATACAGCTGCTGCTTCCTAAAACAGCAGGAAAGCTGACAGTAAACTAGCCGATGCTGTAAACGCATGAATTCGCAAAGCTTATTAATATCACTTCCCCATCACTCAGGCACAAGATCTGACCATAATTACACTTCTTCCATAAACTTTCGTTGCTTTAGCCTATTATATTGTCAGTTGCAACCCTGGCAGTGGGAAGCCATCGTGAGAGCAAATCAAAAAAATTAAAACACAATTCAAACCACAACACACAACTCAAGAAGCCAACAAATATAGCCTATACATATTTCCATATATATATATATATATATATATATATATACATATCACTTTCTCTCTGTCTCTCTTCAGTCCTTAGAGTGAGCTATACTTGTCAGACCACACTGACACAGCGCCCTCCTCTCCACACTCGGTCTTAGACTGACATCTGGTGGTGAGTTTATGCAACTGCATTGGATGTTTTTAATATATTTTTTTAATATATATATATTATATTAGTTAGTATTGTTTTGAAATGTTAATTTAAGGAAATCTAGTTTTTCTACCTTATAAATGGACAATGGCACTCATTTACTAGCTTTCCGGCTAGCTAGCTATGTACTGCACATTTTTCACTGCTGTTTGTACTGAATCAGGGGCTCTATGATGCTTGAATCGTATCAAAACTACTACTGTTGATGAAATGATCCATTCCCACTATTCGGAACCCTCTCCCAAGCATTGAAATGGTGACTAAAAACAATTTTACAACAGAGATTACTTGCTAACTGAGTTAATAATTTAGTTTTTCCTAATGGTTGGTTAGCTGGATTGATAGCTTGCTGTGCCACTGCTAGCTAACGTACCGTTTATCCCTGTATGTGTGGGGTGGTGACTGTGTAGATTATAACATTAAAGTGGCCATATCATGCTCATTTTCAGGTTCATAATTGCAATTTGAGATTGTATCAGAATAGGTTGACATTTTTTCAAAAAACACCATGTTTTTGTTGTACTGCACATGTCTGCAGCTCCTGTTTTCACCCTGTTTTCGG
Source organism: Perca flavescens (assembly GCF_004354835.1). NCBI lineage: Eukaryota > Metazoa > Chordata > Actinopteri > Perciformes > Percidae > Perca > Perca flavescens. The sequence goes on along the minus strand of NC_041333.1, from coordinate 39,982,778 downwards.
GTTTCTGTTTTATCAACAGAGTGAGACCTCTTAACTTCTGTGACATCTTTGTTGTCAGTTGCACATGCGCAGTAGCTAGGTAAGGACTACATGAGCTAGCTAGCTGTTTCTGCAACTTCGGCCAGTACAAGGCAGGATTAGCCGGGAGACTTCTTCTACATGAGGGCACACTTCCAACTTTGTGTGGAATACCTGCAGAACAGGGACATGTAAGTAGTTCTATACCTTTTTTTAGGATATTATGGTGAATTTGTGTGTGTTGTAGCAGTGTTTTGCCATTGAGAACAAGCTAGCATGCTAACGCTAGCATGCTAAAGGTTAGCCCCATAGACCCCTTGTCTCGGCTAGTTACTTAGTTACTAATTAAAGTTAGTACTGTAGCTAAGTTAACTGTATATAGTAAGGTTAGCTACAAAGGAAACTATAGTGATGTCGCCTACTATTTTAGTTTATTTGTAATATTGTTAATCTGGGGCCAAGAGGAAACTATAGATACTCTGTGATTGATTGTGTGAGTGCATCACATCGTCTTTTAGCAAGATGGCGAGCGCATATACTCAGCAAATCATTGTTGGTGCTCTCGCCGGGTTCAAGTCCGTTTTTTTAGGGTCAAAAGCGCCCCGAAGTCCCCCGGAGGCGCTAGCAGCTTTTTTTCTCCACTGCTGTGAGACGGGACACACCGCGGCTCGCCAGGGAATCTGACAAGTAGGTACACTGATAATCTTTTATAAATTTCATAAATAAAGGTTTATGTTATTGATATACATGACTGATTCTGTGCAATGCGTCCCCGGCTTGCCAACCCTTCTTTTATTTCCTTTCTCTCTCCCTTCTGTCTTCCTTGACACACAGATGAGGTTATATGTGTATTTCAATATATTTTATAAGCTCTACATGTGATTAACTTAGCTAGTTACCTATTATTTATTATATACACATATATCTCCATTGCATCTCACTTGTTAAATATCTTCTTATACTGCACTGTTTGCACTGCCACTGTTTAGTGTTACTACTCTCATCAAAGTGCCTTTATTTCTCATTTATGTTATAGTAGATAGAGAACGCTACCTCTTCACATGTTTTTTTCTTGTGTTCTATTGCTGCTGGTCTCTGACAGATACCACACTTGTTGTTGTATGCCTAAAATGAAATGTCTTATGACTTGCAATATTATCACATTGTCTCCTTCCCATTTCCTAACATATGTGAATTTATTCTTAGGGAGCCATTAGACCTGTTTCCCAGGCCAGTATCCCGGAGTATTGGCTATCCAACTATCCAAGGACACTCTTAAGACTCGCCTCAGAAGCAGAGGTTAGTGAAATTACATTTTTGTAAATGTTAGTTTACACATTTTGTTGGATTTTGTTATCATTTTTATTTATTAGCCGAGAAGTCAAAAGTAATCATTTCTACATATCATAATTACTGGTAATAGTTATTCCCAAATTGTATATATATATATGGACCATATATTCCCATTGCAGTTGAAAGATGGAAAAAAAGAGAAAACAAATATGGGAACCTTATCAGTGAGACAGTACATAATGTGGGCTGACATTTAACATTGATCTTAGAGACTGTATACAGATATATTGTCCTATGCACTACATGATGGGTATTTATGTATCATGATAGTATTTTATCTTTGTTATTACTGCTATTTCAAATGAGCAACAGTCTACATATTATCTGGCCAGATTATTTAAAAAAGTACAAAAAAAGTTAGCTTAGCACAGTGTGTAGACTTCTATTTGTTTTGTAGAATGTATTGTATTAATAAAATACACACCCATTACATAATTTTGCATTGTTCTTGTTGCAGACTCTATCTCTCAGCATCCCACTTCAATGAGAATGCCAACTGGCCACAGTCAACAAGTGCTCTGGGAGATCCTGCCTTAAACTGGCCTTCCCTAAAGCAACAAATGGGGATACAGCCTCAAACGTAGGAAAATTGAGCCGAGATTCTGTGAGTAAATTATCACAACAACGTGCAACATTAATTCAATTTTATTTTATTTATAGTGTCAAATCATAACAGAAGTTTTCTCAGGGCACTTCATGCAGAGCGGATACATTCACAAATATCTACCAGTGCCGCATATTATACATTAGAAGAGCAAACTATAATTCTACATAAATATGAAGAACACAGACACGATTTTGCAGGCAAAACGCAATACAGTTGCTGCTTGATAAAACAGGAAGGAGAGATGGGAAAAAATAGCCGACGCTGTGAACGCGTAAATCACAACGCTTAATATCACTTCCCCAACAGTCAGACACAAAATCTGACCATAATTACACTTGTGCTTTCCATAAACTGTCCTTGCTTTAGCTTATTATTATTTGCAACCCTGGCAGTGGAAAGCCATCGTGAGAGCAAATAAAAATACATAATTCAAATCACAAGACAGTGTTCAAGGAGCCAAGAGATATAGCCTATACGTAATTCCTCCGCTGACAACCGGTATCTTTTATAAGAATACCCATCAGGGAAACTTTTAGATGGCGGCGTGTGTAAAACCCCTCTCTGTCCTGACCGCACAGTGTTTTGTCCTGTTAGTGTTTGTAAGGACATTTTTCGTGTTTGTGTCGTCTGTCCACAACGAAGAACAAGTACAGTCGACAGATTCTGCTAGACATCAGCAGGACCAAGCCATACCACACTCTGGACATTGTACAAACAGAGACACTGAAGGAGCTAGGTTTACTCCGCTGGCCTGTGACCACACCGGACTCGACTGCTATTCCTTCCACAGAAAGGAGGTGCCGCAAGCAATACAAGAGGAAGCAGAAGAGATACAAGCGCGGAGGTATCTGGGCTAGTCTAGCGACAAATCCAACTCGTCCAACCATACCATCCATCATCCTGGCTAATGTGCGATCATTGGACAACAAAATGGATCACATACGACTGCTGAGGTCGGCGCAGCGAGACACGAGTAACTGCTTTGTGCTTCTCTTCACTGAAACATGGCTAAATGACAACATCCTTGACTCCGCTGTACAACTGGAGCAGCTAACATGCTACACAGCGGACAGAGTCCTCGTCAATGGAGGAAATACTCGCTGCGGTGGGGTCTGTGTTTACATCCGTGATGCGTGGTGTTGGGACGCCTTAGTAGTATGTAAACACTGTTCACCACTGGCGGAGTTCATGATCCTAAGATGCCGTCCTTTCTATCTACCAAGGGGAGTTTACAGTGATTCTGCTAGTCACTGTTTACATCCCTCCTACCCCCAAACAGCAGTTATAGGAAGGCTGCACTTTGTGAACCAACAGCAGACAGTCCACCCAGATGGATTCATCATTCTCACTGGGGATTTTAATCATACTGACCCTAAGACTGTCCTTCCAAAACTTCACCAGCACGTTGGTTTCCCTACAAGAGGCGACAACATTTTGGACCTGGTCTACACAACACACAAATGAGCATTTAAGGCCTCCCCCCTCCCCCACAGCGATCTCTCTGACCACCTCACTGTTATGCTAATGCCAGCATACAGACCTAGACTGAAACTGGCCAAACCAGCTCTGAAGCAGGTTCTAGTGTGGCCAGAGGGGACCTCCTCTGCTCTTCAAGTCTGCTTTGACAAAACAAACTGGGAAATGTTTAAGCAGGCAGCCACAGACATTGAGGAGTAACCAAACATATATAATTAAACATATAACCAAACACAGACAAACATATATAACCAAACATATAACCAAACATATATAACCAAACATATAACCAAACACAAACATATATAACCAAACATATAACCAAACACAGACAAACATATATAATCAAACATATAACCAAACACAAACATATATAACCAAACACAGACAAACATATATAACCAAACATATAACCAAACACAGACAAACATATATAATCAAACATATAACCAAACACAAACATATATAACCAAACACAGACAAACATATATAACCAAACATATAACCAAACACAGACAAACATATATAACCAAACATATAACCAAACATATATAACCAAACATATAACCAAACACAAACATATATAACCAAACATATAACCAAACACAGACAAACATATATAATCAAACATATAACCAAACACAAACATATATAACCAAACACAGACAAACATATATAACCAAACATATAACCAAACACAGACAAACATATATAATCAAACATATAACCAAACACAAACATATATAACCAAACATATAACCAAACACAGACAAACATATATAATCAAACATATAACCAAACACAAACATATATAACCAAACATATAACCAAACACAGACAAACATATATAATCAAACATATAACCAAACACAAACATATATAACCAAACATATAACCAAACACAGACAAACATATAATCAAACATATAACCAAACACAAACATATATAACCAAAGAATATAACCCAACATGCATAATCAAACATATATAACCAAAACCACAGACAAACATATAACCAAACATAAATATCCAAACACAAAGATATATAACCAAAACCCTAGACAAACATATATAACCAAAAACAAACACATATAACCAAATGCTATAACCAGACATATAAACTATATATATATATACATATATACAGTACAGACACACCTTCTCATTCAATGCGTTTCCTTTATTTTCATGACTATTTACATTGTAGATTCTTACTGAAGGCATCAATACTATGAATGAATACATATGGAATTATGTACTTAACAAAAAAGTGTGAAATAACTGAAAACATGTCTTATATTCTAGTTTCTTCATAGTAGCCACCCTTTGCTCTGATTACTGCTTTGCACACTCTTGGCATTCTCTTGATGAGCTTCAAGAGGTAGTCACCTGAAATGGTTCTCCAACAGTCTTGAAGGAGTTCCCAGAGATGCTTAGCACTTGTTGCTGACTGACCTTCATTTGCTTAAGTAATGATGGCCACTCGTTTATCTTTACTTAGCTGATTGGTTCTTGCCATAATATGAATTCTAACAGTTGTCCAATAGGGCTGTCGGCTGTGTATCAACCTGATTTCTGCACATTACAATTGATGGTCCCAACCCCATTAATAAAGGAAAAAAATTCCACTAATTAACCCTGACAAAGCACACCTGTGACGTGAAAACCATTTCAGGTGACTACCTCATGAAGCTCATTGAGAGAACACCAAGGGTTTGCTGAGTTATCAAATAAGCAAAGGGGGGCTACTTTGAAGAATCTAAAATATAAGACATGTTTTCAGTTATTTCACACTTTTTTGTTAAGTACATAATTCCATATGTGTTCATTCATAGTTTTGATGCCTTCAGTGAGAATCTACAATGTTAATAGTCATGAAAATAAAGAATGCATTGAATGAGAAGGTGTGTCCTGTACTGTATAACCAAACAGATACACACCCACACATCCCCATACACACACACACACCCACACACACACACATCCGACCCCACACACCCACACCCACACACACCCATACACCCACCCACACCCACATACACCCACCCCCTTACACACCCACCCACACACCCCACACACCCCCACACACACACACACACACACACACACCCCCCACACACACACACACACACACACACACACACCCACCCTACACACACACACACACACACACGGACAGACAGAGAGTAAAAGTGGCCAAACCAGTTTTGAAGCAGGTACAACTGTGGCCAGAGTGGGCCTCCTCTGTGCCACAGATCTGCGACAGCAACATCTCTCTCTGCTCAAACACCTCAACAGCTTCTTTGCACGGCGTGAAGCATAAAACAACACAAGTCCCGGAAGACTCCACCAGCCCCCCCACGATCAGGCTCTGTCTGTCTGCTGCCAGCGTGAAGAGGACATTCTCCACCGTCAACACCCGCAAGGCAGCAGGCCCAGACAACATCCCTGGTCGTGTGCTGAGGACCTTAAGGATGTCTTCACAGATATCTTCAACACTTCTCTGAGACAGGCTGTTGTTCCATCATGCTTCAAGGCCACCACCATCATACCCTTGCCAAAGCTAAAGATGTTCCGATACCGATACCAGCATCGGTATCGGCTCGATACTGCCTAAAACGCTGGTATTGGTATCGGGAAGTACTGGAGTTTATGCACCGATCCGATACCACGTAATAAAACCCTAAAGAAAATCTACGTTAAAGTAGTTTATTTATGTTCTTTTTCCGTTATAACCGACTGTCAAACTGGAGAATAAAAGAAAGTTGTACCACACTCATTGTTTGTGTTTGTTCATGTTTTACAAAGAGTTTAACCTGAGCCAGACAGACAACAAAGATAGAAATCATATCCCATCCATACGGGGATTGTAGTATACAGCTGTTATATCATATCACATCCATACAGTACAGTTGTTAAAACATAATAAAATATATGACCCACTGGTATCGGATCGGTACTCGGTATCGGCCGATACGCAAGTTCAGGTATCGGAATTGGTATCGGGAAGCAAAAAATGTTATCGGACCATCTCTAGCCAAAGCTATGGATGGAGTAGGTTTTGCCAATCTGAAACCTACTCATTCTGTTTTAATGGCTACCGTCCTGTTGCACTGACCCCTATCATTATGAAGTGCTTTGAAGGGCTAGTCATGTCACACATCATATCCACCCCCCACACTGGACCCATTCAAGTTTGCATACCGAGCCCAACGGTCCACAGAGGATGCAATCTGCTCTGCCTTACACCCAGCCCTCACTCACCTGGACACAAAGGGCTCATGTGTGAGAATGCTGTTCATAGACTTCAGTTCAGCATTCACCATCATAATCCCGCACCAACTCATCTGCACACTAGACAAGCTGGACTCTGGACTCTGAAGTTGTTGCTGTTGCACTGTTGCATTTTTGCACACCTTTCTGCACTGCCAGACCTCATCATATAACACTCTTTGGTGCTTGTGACATTCATGTGTTTTTGGCTCATGATCTTGTGGTCTTGTGATATTGTTGCCGTTTATTGTTTTAGTGTTAGGAAAAATGTCCCTATCTTTCGAGCACTTTTTTTTTTACTCTTGTGGTAGGAATGTCTTGTCTTATCTATGACATGAATTATCTATGACATGAACTACTATGACCACCATTTGTAGTCACTGTTCCTTTATCTTTATTGTGACTATTATTTCCCACTGTTCATCACCACTGGCCTGGGTTTGCTAAGGTTTCTTCCTAAAAGGGAGTTTTTTTGATTGGTCAGTAGGTGGTGCTTTTACACCGGTTGATCTCTAATCTCCAACTTAACCTGCTCCCGACCAGGTTAGGTGTTAAGCATAAGTTAGCCACCGATTTAACCCGGTAACAACTGATCCACCATCATATACACAAAACCCTGTGTTGAACCTGAAGTTTCCTCGTTAATGTAAAATCTTGCTTTCTATTGCTTTTATTTTTATTAGTCATATTTCTGTTATTACTTCCTTTCTTGTTGGTAAACTTCTCTCTCTGCTAAATCATTAATTCATATGTTACACTTGAAATTATTTTACATTAAACATTTATTTCTGTAAAAACATACAATTTAGATCAGAATCGCTGTCTGTAGCGTACACACTTAAACTCTTTCATCACGTACTGACAATTACTTACTTCTGATGCCTAGTGTATCGTAAAGCCTAGAGGGCCCTCTGCTATCTATGGTGAGCTTAGCAGGAACAACCTCACCCATTCAAACACATGTACTCAAATTAACCTATGACCAGACACTGATACAGATAAGTAATAAACTAGTTTATTTATGTTTGTTGTCCCTAGCTTCTGCTCAGTTCAAAAATTAAAAAAGGGGGGCTAATATTTGCCTGTCTTGTAGAACGCACCGTGTCACACAACATTTAGTAAATTGCTATTAAACATTAAATGTTAATGAATAAATGAATGAAACATATTTCCTTCATTTTTTTATGAGGCCAGTTAGGTTTTGAAGAGCTTAGCTGCAACAGAACAACACAAAAAAGACCAAAAAGCTTCAGATGCTGTTTACTCTGTTTCTGGTCGGGCTCGGTTTTCCCTCCTGTGGTTTGGCGATTTTGCCGTGTTGTTTCCCCGTTCCACTTTTCCGAAACCCAACCTCCTTATAAATGCTTCGCATTACGTTCTGACCAGCACAAATACATTACGTTCTCAGCAACACAAAATAAACAAGATAATCATGTCAAGGTACACGAATCAATAGATTAAAAATAATGTGACGATTTAAGAAACTGCAGTTAGACCATAATGAATGTAACGGCATGTTTTGTGGATTAGTTGTTGTTAAACATTACAACAATGCACATCAAGGACATAAATATAAATATATTTCTGTGACTAATGTTACACATTCTGTGTGATTCCTCCATTGGCGTTTTTCCATTACATGGTACCTACTTGCCTCGACTCTACTCGCCTCGACTCGACTCGGCGCACTGTGCGTCCCTTTTCCATTGCAGATTTTAGTATCGCTTGGTTTAGTATGGCTTGGTAGCGTTGCATTTCCCCCGACTCATTTCCTGGTTCTCATTCTCCGTAAACAACATGAAGTCAACGAGATAGTTAACTTTTCCTGCTCCAGATTTCCCACCGTGGTCAGAAAGAACAGGGGAGACACTTTGTTTCTCTCACTATATGACTCTAGAGCAGGGGTCACCAACGTGGTGCCCGCGGGCACCAGGTAGCCCCAAGGACCACATGAGTAGCCCTCAGGCCTGTTCTAAAAATGAAAATTGAATATTGATATCATCAGTTACCCACCTTGTTAAGTCATTGTTGATAATTATTGTGAGAAATCATTAACATGATCAGTTTCTTCACATAAATGAGTATCATTAATCATTAATAATCATATATAACTAAAGGCAAACTGAGCAAATTTGTTATTTCAGAAGAGTGTATCAAACTGGTAGCCCTTCGTATGACTCAGTACCCATGAAGTAGCTCTCAGTTTAGAAAAGGTTGGTGACCCCTGCTCTAGAGTTACTACTCGCCATCACTCTCTCACTCACTTTACCACACACCCACACTCACTCGGACTCTAGAGTCACTACTCGCCATCACTCTCTCACTCACTTTACCACACAGACAAACTCACTAGGACTCTAGAGTCACTACTCGCCATCACTCTCACTCACTTTACCACACACACACACACATACTCGCTATATGACTCTAGAGTCACTACTCGCTGCAAAGCTAATTGCCGGCACTCTCTCACTTCTCCCTCGCTCACCAGCTCCCCACACACACGGCGACTCGACACACACACCAGCGCACCAGTATAACCATCAGGCCACTTGTATGCTACGGAGAAAGCTCTGTGTGGAGCTTCCGACAGCAAAAAAAAACACAGCTGGCAAAACTATTTAAAAATGCCGTCTGTCGCTAGCAATGCAGTGATCAGTGATGATTCTTTCCGACCAATCAGCAGCCTGCAGGGTTTCACGTCACCTTCTCGGCTCACCTCAGCTCGCTTGGAACCTCGACTGAGGAGGTACTAAAAAAAGCACCTGTTAGCAGGTACCAGGTACTTTTTTTCGTAATGGAAAACCAATAAAGGCGAGTCGAGGCGAGTAGGTACCATGTGATGGAAAAGCGCCACATGTCTTGCAGTCAGACCACAGTGACAGCAGTGCCCTCCTCTCTCCACACACGGTCTTAGACTGACATCTGGTGGAGAGTTTATGCAACTGCATTGGATTTATTTTTTATTACGTTTTTTAGTAGTGTTTTTAAATGTTAATTTAAGGAAATCTGAGCTTTTCTACCGTTAAAATGAAATCTGAGCTTTTCTACTGTTAAAATGGTCAATGCAGCACATTAACTGACCTAGAAATAATATATATGTATATTTAAATGTAAACAGGAAGTAGGAAGTAGCAAGCAGGAAGGAACCACATAATGTGTACAATTGTAATAAATTGATCATATTTCAATGGTTTTGAAACTACGGTTTTTAAAGAACAGTTCATCCACTTGAATAAAAAAAATCAGCTCGGGCACGTTTTTCCCTCCTAAACACACGCACACACACTGTGAATTGACTCTCCTTTTGCTCGGTCGGGTAACAATAATAATAGTAATGAATTGAATTTGTATAGCACTTTTCAAGGAGCTGAAGCAAAAAGCTTCAGATGTGTACTCCATGTTGTTTCCTCTCTGTCTGCTCTTGCTTGGTTTCCCTCACACACACACACACACACACACACACACACACACACTGAATTGTCTCTCATGCTTGATTCAACAGCAGAAACAAGCTTTAGTAATCCAAAATGTTTTCGGCTACCGAAGGGAAGCTGTTGCTTCTGCCGTGAGCGCGTGTTGCAGCCTCCTTGTCTCTCCCTTTTTGTTAGTTACACGGCCTACATTCCTCCCCCCCCCCACCACACACACAGAGACTCACAGACACAATTTCTGTTTACAGGCTGGTTTCGTGCCGTGAACATGTGTTGCAGCCTGTGTGTCTCCTTGTCTCTCCCCCTTTGTGTGTTACGCTGCCTAAAGTCTTCCCCCAACCCCGTCCTCCCAGCCGGGGATTTTTGGGGGGGGGTCAAAGTGCCTCCACTGAGCCGGGGGGGGTGTGTGAGCACGTCTTTTGTTCTTTCACCTTCAGCACACCAATCCTGGCTCTCTGACGTAAGCTTCTTTGCATAGTTTTCCCATCAGCCCCTGTGAGTTCCTCAGCAGGCAGACAGAACATAAAGTATTTCAGATTGGGTCACATCTGCTCCTTTTGGGTTACTAAACATCCAGATGTCACAGCATAGCATCCAGACCTCTGCTTACTGTTGCTATATGTCCAGATACAGCCAGGGTTTGCTCCCCTTTACTGCCTATCTTTCCTCCAACCGTGGGAGAGTTCCTTCAGCTCCAGAGGCCTATAAATACCCCTCCGGACCTTGGTACTAGTGTGATAGTTCGCTATCACATATACTAAAATTGGAACGATACAGAGAAGATTAGCATGGCCCCTGCGCAAGGATGACACGCAAATTCGTGAAGCGTTCCTCATTTTGATCGATTAGCTGTGATCGTTTATAAGTTATATGAGTTTGGGATGATTTATTGAGCAAAATAACGCCTCCGTGGCCGTTTGGCGCTACTGCAGCGCAGCAGAGCAGTAGAGAAGCAGGTGGGAGCCTCTCAAACTTGGTTTAAAACTTTAATAAAAAGTGCAAGGCTTGGACCAAAATGCAGAGTTTAGGAATTTATTGATCAAAAACTTAGAACCAAAAGTGTCCAGAAGTAGGCAGGCACACATGAAAACAATCCAAAAGACATAAAGGCAAGGAAGCAAGACACGACAGCAAGACACAACAGCAAGACACGACATAAGGCAATACACTAGACATTGAACCAATAGTATAGTATGTCAAAAAACGACAGTATAATATATCGAAAAAAAGCGGAAAAACTCATAGCATAATATGTCGAAATAGTGGAAAAAGTTAGTATTGTATGTCAAAAAAGGGAAAAACTCACAGTATATGTCGAAAAAAGTGGAAAAAGTCATAGTATAGTTTGTCGAATAAAGTAGGAAAAGTTGAAAAAGTCATAGTGTATATGTTGAAAAAAGTTGATAAAGTAATATAGTATGTTGAAAAAAAAAGTTGGAAAAGTTGAAAAAAGTCATAGTATAGTATGTCAAAAAAAAGTTTAAAAAGTGAAAAACTCAGTTTAGTATATTGAAAAGTTGAAAAACTGTAAAAGTGAGTAGAGTATGTCGAAAAAAGTGGAAAAAGTCATAGTATTGACTGTCAAAAAAAGTTGAAAAAGTTACAGCATATGTTGAAATAAGTGGAAAAAGTTAGTATTGTATGTCAAAAAAGTGGAAAAACTCATAGTATAATATGTCGAAAAAAGTGGAAAAACTCATAGTATAATATGTCGAAAAAAAAAGTGGAAAAAGTCATTGTATGAATGTGAAAAAAAGTGGAAAAAGTCATTGTATGAATGTCGAAAAAAAAGTGGAAAAAAGTCATGGTATGGAATGTCGAAAAAAACAGTATAGTATGTCAAAAAAAAAAATTATAGCATTGTATGTCAAAGGAAGTAAAAAAAAATTAAAGAGTAAAATGTCGAAAAAGTTGAAAGAGTATAATATGTCAAAAAAAGTGAAAAAAGTCGGTTTACGTCAAAAAAAGTTGACAAAGTGAAAAAGTCAGTAGAGTATGTTGACAAGAGTTAAAAAGTCATATGTTGAAAAAAGTGAAAAGGTCAGTATTGTATGTCAAAAAAGTGGAAAAAGTCACAGTATTGTATGTTGAAAAAAGTTAAAGTTGAAAAAGTCATAGTATTGTATATGAAAAAAAGAAAAAATCAGTATAGTATTGAAAAGTTTTAAAAAGATGAGAAAGACAGTTTAATGTTTAAAAAAGTTGGAAAAGACAGTATAGTATGTCAGAAAAAAGTTTAAAAAGACAGTATAGTAGTCGAAAAAAGTACAAAAAGTTGAAAAATTCTTAGCATAGTATCTAGAAAAAAGTTGAAAGATTCATAGTGAAAAGTCATATTATAGTATGTTGAAAAAAGTCATTGTATAGTATGATGAAAAAGTTGAAAAAGTCATAGTATAGTTTGTCAAATAAAGTAGGAAAAGTTGAAAAAGTCATTGTATATATGTCGGAAAAAGTAATAATATAGTATGTTGAAAAAAAGTTGGAAAAGTTGAAAAAGTCATAGTATAGTATGTCGGAAAAGACAGTATAGTATGTCAAAGAAAGTTTAAAAAGTGAAAAACTCAGTTTAGTATGTTGAAAAGTTTAAAAACTGTAAAAGTGAGTGGAGTATGTCGAAAAAGGTGGAAAAAGTCATAGAATTGACTGTCAAAAAAAGTTGAAAAAGTCATAGCATAATATGTCGAAATAAGTGGAAAAAGTTAGTATTGTATGTCAAAAAAAGTGGAAAAACTCACAGTATAATATGTCGAAAAAAGTGGAAAAAGTCATTGTATGAATGTCGAAAAAGTGGAAAAAGTCATGGTATGGAATGTCGAAAAAAACATAGTATAGTATGTCGAAACAAGTTGAAAATGACAGCATTGTATGTCAAAGAAAGTGAAAAAAAATTAAAAAGAGTAAAATGTCAAAAAGTTGAAAGACAGTATAATATATGTCAAAAAATGTTGAAAAGACAGTATAATATGTTGAAAAGTGAAAAAAAAGATGGTATATGTCGAAAAAAAGTGAAAAAGACAGTATAGTAGGTCAGAAAAAAAAAGTTAGAAAAAGACAGTATAGTAGGTCAGAAAAAAAAGTTAGAAAAAGACAGTATAGTAGGTCAGAAAAAGTTTAAAAAGACAGTATAGTAGTCAAAAAAAAAAGTACAAAAAGTTGAAAAACTCTTAGCATAGTATCTAAAAAAAAAGTCATTGTATAGTATGTTGACAGAATTTGAAAAAGTCATAGTATAGTATGCCAAAAAAAGATGAAAAAGTTGAAAAAGTCATAGTATATATGTCAAAAAAAGTTGATAAAGTAATATAGTATGTTGAAAAAAAGTTGGAAAAGTTGAAAAAGTCATAGTATAGTATGTCGAAAAAGACAGTATAGTATGTCAAAAAAAGTTTAAAAAGTGAAAAACTCAGTTTAGTATGTTGAAAAGTTTAAAAACTGTAAAAGTGAGTACAGTATGTCGAAAAAGGTGGAGAAGTCATAGAATTGACTGTCAAAAAAAGTTGAAAAAGTCATAGCATAATATGTAGAAATAAGTGGAAAAAGTTAGTATTGTATGTCAAAAAAAGTGGTAAAACTCACAGTATAATATGTTGAAAAAAGTGGAAAAAGTCATTGTATGAATGTCGAAAAAAACATAGTATAGTATGTCGAAACAAGTTGAAAATGACAGCATTGTATGTCAAAGAAAGTGAAAAAAAAATTAAAAAGAGTAAAATGTCGAAAAAGTTGAAAGACAGTATAATATATGTCAAAAAATGTTGAAAAAGACAGTATGATATGTTGAAAAAAGTAAAAAAAAGATGGTTTATGTCAATAAAAAGTCAGGATTGTGTCAAAAGAAGTTGACAAAGTGAAAAAGTCAGTAGAGTATGTTGACAAGAGTTAAAAAGTCATATGTCGAAAAAAGTGAAAAGGTCAGTATTGTATGTCAAAAAAGCGGAAAAAGTCACAGTATTGTATGTCAGAAAAAAGTTTAAAAAGACAGTATAGTAGGTCAGAAAAAAGTTAGAAAAGACAGTATAGTAGGTCAGAAAAAAGTTTAAAAAGACAGTATAGTAGTCGAAAAAAGTACAAAAAGTTGAAAAATTCTTAGCATAGTATCTAGAAAAAAGTTGAAAGATTCATAGTATAGTATGTTGAAAAAAGTGGAAAAAGTCATAGTATAGTATGTTGAAAAAAGTCATTGTATAGTATCTTGACAGAATTTGAAAAAGTCATAGTATAGTATGCCAAAAAAAGATGAAAAAGTCATAGTATATATGTCAAAAAAAGTTGATAAAGTAATATAGTATGTTGAAAAAAGTGGAAAAAGTCATAGTATAGTATGTTGAAAAAAGTCATTGTATAGTATCTTGACAGAATTTGAAAAAGTCATAGTATAGTATGCCAAAAAAAGATGAAAAAGTCATAGTATATATGTCAAAAAAAGTTGATAAAGTAATATAGTATGTTGAAAAAAAGTTGGAAAAGTTGAAAAAGTCATAGTATAGTATATCGAAAAAGACAGTATAGTATGTCAAAAAAAGTTTAAAAAGTGAAAAACTCAGTTTAGTATGTTGAAAAGTTTAAAAACTGTAAAAGTGAGTACAGTATGTCGAAAAAGGTGGAGAAGTCATAGAATTGACTGTCAAAAAAAGTTGAAAAAGTCAGCATAATATGTCGAAATAAGTGGAAAAAGTTAGTATTGTATGTCAAAAAAAGTGGAAAAACTCACAGTATAATATGTCGAAAAAAGTGGAAAAAGTCATGGTATGAATGTCGAAAAAAGTGGAAAAAGTCATGGTATGGAATGTCGAAAAAAACATAGTATAGTATGTCGAAAAAAATGACAGCATTGTATGTCAAAGAAAGTCAAAAAAAATTAAAAAGAGTATAATGTGGAAAAAGTTGAAAGACAGTATAATATTATATTAAAAAGTATTGAAAAGTTTTAAAAAGATGAGAAAGACAGTTTAATATGTTGAAAAAAGTTGTAAAAGACAGTATAGTATGTCAGAAAAAAGTTTAAAAAGACAGTATAGTAGTCGAAAAAAGTACAAAAAGTTGAAAAATTCTTAGGATACTATCTAGAAAAAAGTTGAAAGATTCATAGTATAGTATGTTGAAAAAAGTCATTGTATAGTATGTTGAAAGAAATTGAAAGTCATAGTATAGTATGTCAAAAAAAGATGAAAAAGTCATAGTATAGTATGTCAAAAAAAGTTGAAAAACTTGAAAAAGTAATAATATAGTATGTTGAAAAAAGTTGGAAAAGTTGAAAAAGTCATAGTATAGTATGTCGAAAAAGACAGTATAGTATGTCAAAAAAAGTTGAAAAAGTGAAAAACTCAGTTTAGTATGTTGAAAAGTTTAAAAACTTTAAAAGTGAGTAGAGTATGTCAAAAAAGGTGGAAAAAGTAATAGTATTGACTGTCAAAAAAAGTTGAAAAAGTCATAGCATAACATGTCAAAATAAGTGGAAAAAGTTAGTATTGTATGTCAAAAAAAGTGGAAAAAGTCACAGTATAATATGTCGAAAAAAGTGGAAAAAGTCATGGTATAGAATGTCGAAAAAAACATAGTATGTGTATGTGTATGTAGTATGTCGAAAAAAATGACAGCATTGTATGTCAAAGAAAGTCAAAAAAAATTAAAGAGAATAATGTGGAAAAAGTTGAAAGACAGTATAATATATGTCAAAAAAGTTGAAAAAGACAGTATAATATATTGAAAAAGTGAAAAAAGACGGTATATGTCGAAAAAAGTGAAAGTCAGGATTGTGTCAAAAAAAGTTGACAAAGTGAAAAAGTCAGTAGAGTATGTTGACAAGAGATAAAAAGTCATATGTCAAAAAAAGTGAAAAGGTCAGTATTGTATGTCAAAAAAGTGGAAAGTCACAGTATTGTATGTCAAAAAAAGTTAAAGTTGAAAAAGTCATAGTATTGTATATGAAAAAAAGAAAAAATCAGTATAGTATTGAAAAGTTTTAAAAAGATGAGAAAAACAGTTTAATATGTTGAAAAAAGTTGAAAAAGACAGTATAATATGTTGAAAAAGTGAAAAAAAGACGGTATATGTCGAAAAAATCAGCTCGGGCACGTTTTTCCCTCCTAAACACACGCACACACACTGTGAATTGACTCTCCTTTTGCTCGGTCGGGTAACAATAATAATAGTAATGAATTGAATTTGTATAGCACTTTTCAAGGAGCTG
Source organism: Perca flavescens (assembly GCF_004354835.1). Classification (NCBI taxonomy): domain Eukaryota; kingdom Metazoa; phylum Chordata; class Actinopteri; order Perciformes; family Percidae; genus Perca; species Perca flavescens. The sequence continues at coordinate 39,966,425 of NC_041333.1, read as the reverse complement.
AAGCAAAAAGCTTCAGATGTGTACTCCATGTTGTTTCCTCTCTGTCTGTTCTTGCTTGGTTTCCCTCCTAAACACACACACACACACACACACACACACACACACACACTGAATTGTCTCTCATGCTTGATTCAACAGCAGAAACAAGCTTTACTGTACGTACACACCGCCGCCGACTTGAGCTTCTAAAGATACCGGAAGTCATTCATTTTCAATGGAAGCTTCTCTCAGCTGCAAGGAGCGTCAAATCTGTCGGCGTCGCGTTTTGGGCGTTTTGAGCGTTTTGAGCGTCAATCAGAAAGTTGAACTTTGGTCAACTTTATGGTAATGAGCTATGACGCGGTTCAGCGGCAAGCAGCGGCAAAACGCCAGCAACCAATCGGAATATAGACGTCCTTCGCGCTGGCTGATTCCGAAAAAACATACAATGTAAACTTTCGTTCCTACCACAACATCAGTTCCGAGAAAATGGAGGAGAAGTTAATCATCGCGGTTGCTGGGTTCCCTATCATTGATGATATGACGTTGTTTGCATATAGGGACCAGTTACAGAAGAACGAGGCATGGGATAAAATAGCTGGGATAGTTGGTGTCTCCGGTGAGTTGTGCGTGCTGATGATTTATATTATTTTTAACTAGGAGGAAATAATTGCACAATAATGAGCAGTGCACCGTAGCATGCTAGTCTTCCTTGCTTGATGTGAATGGTACGATCTGTTTGCAGATCATTTTACCCTTATTAAATGCGCAAAAGTAGAAGAAGCATTTTCGTGCAATGCACTTAATGAGTTGTGTCAAACTGTTTACGGCTACAACATCTGGCCCGCCCGCCAAAAAGTTACCGCCAGTTTCATTCATTTTTTCGGAGTTTGTCATACATTCCGCTGTTCATTTTAGGTTTAAACTGTTTCTGACAGATACTCAAATTTGTCTCTGTCTTGCCAGTAATATAAACTCTCTCTCCCCCCAAATGCATACCAGCCTCATATGATTAAAAACTTGATATATCGATATAGTGCAGTGATTGCTATGGATTTTTAATTTTCCGCAAGTAATTCTGAAAGATAAATAACGTTAATCATGCTATTTCCTTGATTGATGGATAACAAATATTGTCACCCTAGATGACAGTGGACTGTGATAATGCCAGCCTCAAAGCATAGTATAGCAACTCTGATAAAGTTAAGCTTACAAGAGAGAAACATAGGTCTTCATGTAAAGAATCTGCTCTGTTATGTGATGTTGAATAGTCACATTGCTTATGGTTTTTTTCTGTTGTCTGTTCACTAGCTGAGGATTGCAAAAAGAAATGGAAGAGCTTGAGGGACATGTTCAGGAAGGAAAGAAAGAAGGAAAAAGATAGGCGAAGGAGTGGCGCTGGTGCAAGCAGTGCCCGGCCATGGCGGTACAGCGCGGTAATGGGCTTCCTCAACCCTTTCATGGAGGACCGACCAACGTCCAGTAATATGGGGGGAGGGGAAGCCCTAGAGGACAGTGGACAATGGCTAGAGGACGGTGATGATGCCATGGCGGGGGCAGTCAGGCACAAGTCAGGCACAAGAGCAGGCAACAGGCACAAGAGCTTCAGGCACAAGAGCTTCAGGAACAAGGCAGGCACAAGAGCTTCAGGAACAAGAGCTTCAGGAACAAGAGCTTCAGGCACAAGAGCAGGCACAAGAGCAGGAACAAGAGCTTCAGGCACAAGAGCAGGCACAAGAGCAGGCACAAGAGCAGGCACAAGAGCTTCAGGCACAAGAGCTTCAGGAACAAGAGCTTCAGGCACAAGAGCTTCAGGCACAAGAGCTTCAGGCACAAGAGCTTCAGGCACAAGAGCAAGCATCAGACAACATACCAGTGCAGAGAGCAAGCCAGCCCGCCCCAAGAAGGAAGAGGCCCCACACCTCTGACTTTGAGGAGAGACTGCTCACAGCATTGGAGGCTGTGAGCAACAGACCGGGACCAGTCCCCAGCCCTTCTCCCCCTTCTCCGCCTTCTCCTGAGGATAGTGATAGCTATTTTTTTAAAAGCCTACAGGAAGACTTCAAAACCCTGTCTTTTAGAACAAGGCAGGATCTCAAGTTTGAGATGCACCGCCTGGTGTATGAGGCAAAGTGTCGTGAGGTTGACCCTTGGGCTGAGAGGAACGGGGTGCAGCTGACAACACTGTGAGGGGTGTTAGTAAGCTTGTTTCCCTCGCAGTGCTGTCAGCTGCACCCTGTTCTCTCTCCCTCACATGCACATGCACACAGTATCATTCACACAGGAAGTGCAGTGAGGCTGCCCCTTGTTCTCTCTCCCTTAGACCAATGTAACGTTGACGTTAAAGGCCCTGTTGGGACCAAGTTTTGTTAGCTTACTCAAGAGTAAATGTCACATTTAAATTAGTTATTATTATTATTATTATTATTTGCATCTGTTCGTTCTGAAATGACAACTGACAAAAAGAGACAAAAATGGGTTTTAAAGTTAATATAAATATTGTAAAATCTTAAAAAATATATATATAAAAAATAAAAATATTTTCAACATTCATGGTTGTGTTTCATATTTTTTTAAATCCATGTTAACACCTGTTGCATTGTGGGTAAAAGGAATACAGAGAGAGCCAACGTGACTGCAGAGGAAAGATAACAACAAAGATTTTGCACGATCTAAGAGGCACACACGGTAATTGTGCTTTGGTATTTCAGCCTTGTCATATTTTGTGTTATTATATTTGTTGTAATTTCTTTGCATTCAATGCACTTTCTGTAATGTAGTGACGCTAACATTGTGTGAACTGTCTAGTTAAGTTTTTTTTCGACGTTTTGACGACGTTTTCACTTTTGTTTTTGCTTTGTCCAACGTTTTAAATTGTTAAATTTTTCTTCTACACATTTTCAGCGCTTACTTGACGTCCCCTATTTTCTGATATAAAACAAAATTTCAAAACGGGTCACATTGACTGGCTTTCTGTAGCCTACTGTAGTGACGCTAACATTGTTGGGCCCATATAGTTACATTTTTTTTCTGACACCTTTTTTCACAGTTTGTTTTGCTTTTTCCAACGTTTTTTTTTCAAGGATCTTAAGAGATTATAAATAACTGAAAGGAGTATATTTGACTCATTGTATTTTATGTTTATTTTTTTTGTAGTGCATGGCCTTATTTAATTGGACCAGTGTAATTACAAGGCTTATACTCCTGGTTGCCAGTGGACAGCTCCCTCGGTGGAGAAATAGGAGGTATATGTCTCCCGGACACGGATGGCCTCTCGTGCGGAGTTGTTGCTGCCCACTCGGGTTACTGCCTGTAGGCCAGCAACTTCCCTGTCTGCAGCTGGTGGTGGTCCTGCATGTCTTGCAGTTACCCTGGTTGGCGTCTTGGAGGTCTTCCTCAGAAAATTATGCAGGACACAGGTAGCCTTCACACAGGCGTCCACATTTTCAGGGCTAACCCCAATGACTCTTCTGTACATACGCCATTGAGACGTGAGAATACCAAAGGTATTCTCAACAATCAGCCTTGCATGTGACAGCCTGAAGTTGAATACTCTGCGCCTGCCAGAGTGGTTGGAGCCAGGAAAAGGCCGCATGAGGTTAGGGCGCAGTGGGAAAGCCTCATCAGCAACAAAGACGTGTGGCTGCAGTCCTAGATGCTCAGCTCCCGGCAGCAGAGCATCCTGTGGCAGGCCGAGAGTCCCGTCCAGTAGTGCCCGGCCGAAGGTGGAGTTGGCCAGGACACCGCCGTCACTCGTCCTCCTGTAGCTGCCCACATCCACAACCCGAAAGCAGTATTGGGCATCTACCACTGCCAGAAGCACAACTGAGTAAGTCCCCTTGTAATTAAAATACATGGACCCTGAATTGTCAGGAGACTTAATCACAACATGTTTCCCATCAATGGATCCAAGGCAGTTGGGGAAAGCCCACCGCTGGTAAAACCCCTTGGTGATGTTCAGCCAATCCTCAGTGGTGGGCACTGGCATGTACTCCTCAACCATGGAGTCCCAAATGGCCCTGCAGACCTGGGGGACAATGTTGGCCACAGTGGTCACTCCCATGTGATAGCTGGCAGCAATCGTGCGATAGGAGTCCCCTGTGGACAAGAACCGCAGGCAAATAGCCAGACGCTCAGCAGGACATATTGCACGGCGGTAATTGGTGCTAGTCATCATGATGAGCGGCCCCACCTTTGACAGCACGCTGTCAAACTGCTCCGTGTCCAGCCTGAAGTGCCGCTGGAACCTCTCGTCATCGAGCCGCAGCTGCTGCACCAGCCGGTGATACTCTCCGGGTTGTTAACGGTCCTGGAGGGTGTCATGAACCCAAAATCTCCGAGACCGACATCTTCTCCGCAAATACAGTACAGCAGCACCAAACACAACAACTTCGCGATGAACCATAGTGATCCAGTGATTTGAGGATGAGCGCAACTTTTATTTGTAATATTTACAAACGTTCGTTTTAAGCGGGAATGCAATTCATTTGCTCACAGTAACACCGATTTGACCAACTGCATTAGATGCAAATAATAATAATAATAATAACTTGCACAATGCATTTAACTTCAATCAATGCCAGTTATTGTAATGCAGTCAACACAAACTAATTACAGGACTGGCTATTCTGTACTACAAACGGCTATTTTTTCCCGACCAAATGTGTCCAAAACGGTTATAAAAAATAAAAGGTTTCTACTGTCAATGTATTGGCTGTGCAGTGGCTGCTTGTGCTTTTTCTTCAATCGTGTGTTTTCTGGATGCCTTGTGTGCTTGTTTTTTTCTGTTTGCATTTTATGTTGTGACACTTCTCTTCTCCAATGAGCGATCATATGCTGCCACGTCAGAGCGGCCAAAGCGTCAAACAGCTTCCCCGTACTTTCTGACAAGCGTGCTCGACAGGGCGTCCAGAGCTTCTTTGCAGCTCAAGTCGGCGGCGGTGTGTACGTACAGTTAGTAATCCAAAATGTTTTCGGCTACCGAAGGGAAGCTGTTGCTTCTGCCGTGAGCGCGTGTTGCAGCCTCCTTGTCTCTCCCCCTTTGTTAGTTACACGGCCTACATTCCTCCCCCTCCCCCACCACACACACAGAGACTCACAGACACAATTTCTGTTTACAGGCTGGTTTCGTGCCGTGAACATGTGTTGCAGCCTGTGTGTCTCCTTGTCTCTCCCCCTTTGTGTGTTACGCTGCCTAAAGTCTTCCCCCACCCCCGTCCTCCCAGCCGGGGATTTTTGGGGGGGGGTCAAAGTGCCTCCACTGAGCCGGGGGGAGGGGTGTGTGAGTACGTCTTTTGTTCTTTCACCTTCAGCACACCAATCCTGGCTCTCTGACGTAAGCTTCTTTGCATAGTTTTCCCATCAGCCCCTGTGAGTTCCTCAGCAGGCAGACAGAACATAAAGTATTTCAGATTGGGTCACATCTGCTCCTTTTGGGTTACTAAACATCCAGATGTCACAGCATAGCATCCAGACCTCTGCTTACTGTTGCTATATGTCCAGATACAGCCAGGGTTTGCTCCCCTTTACTGCCTATCTTTCCTCCAACCGTGGGAGAGTTCCTTCAGCTCCAGAGGCCTATAAATACCCCTCCGGACCTTGGTACTAGTGTGATAGTTCGCTATCACATATACTAAAATTGGAACGATACAGAGAAGATTAGCATGGCCCCTGCGCAAGGATGACACGCAAATTCGTGAAGCGTTCCTCATTTTGATCGATTAGCTGTGATCGTTTATAAGTTATATGAGTTTGGGATGATTTATTGAGCAAAATAACGCCTCCGTGGCCGTTTGGCGCTACTGCAGCGCAGCAGAGCAGTAGAGAAGCAGGTGGGAGCCTCTCAAACTTGGTTTAAAACTTTAATAAAAAGTGCAAGGCTTGGACCAAAATGCAGAGTTTAGGAATTTATTGATCAAAAACTTAGAACCAAAAGTGTCCAGAAGTCGGCAGGCACACATGAAAACAATCCAAAAGACATAAAGGCAAGGAAGCAAGACACGACAGCAAGACACAACAGCAAGACACGACATAAGGCAATACACTAGACATTGGACCAATAGTATAGTATGTCAAAAAACGACAGTATAATATATCGAAAAAAAGCGGAAAAACTCATAGCATAATATGTCGAAATAGTGGAAAAAGTTAGTATTGTATGTCAAAAAGGGAAAAACTCACAGTATATGTCGAAAAAAGTGGAAAAAGTCATAGCATAGTTTGTCGAATAAAGTAGGAAAAGTTGAAAAAGTCATAGTGTATATGTTGAAAAAAGTTGATAAAGCAATATAGTATGTTGAAAAAAAGTTGAAAAAGTCATAGTATAGTATGTCAAAAAAAGTTTAAAAAGTGAAAAACTCAGTTTAGTATATTGAAAAGTTGAAAAACTGTAAAAGTGAGTAGAGTATGTCGAAAAAGTGGAAAAAGTCATAGTATTGACTGTCAAAAAAAGTTGAAAAAGTTACAGCATAATATGTTGAAATAAGTGGAAAAAGTTAGTATTGTATGTCAAAAAAGTGGAAAAACTCATAGTATAATATGTCGAAAAAAGTGGAAAAAGTCATTGTATGAATGTCGAAAAAAGTGGAAAAAGTCATGGTATGGAATGTCGAAAAAAACAGTATAGTATGTCGAAAAAAATGACAGAATTGTACGTCAAAGGAAGTGAAAAAAAATTAAAAAGAGTATAATGTCGAAAAAGTTGAAAGAGTATAATATATGTCAAAAAAAGTGAAAAAAGTCGGTTTATGTCGAAAAAAGTGAAAAAGTCAGAGTTGTGTCAAAAAAAGTTGACAAAGTGAAAAAGTCAGTAGAGTATGTTCCATCCATCCATCCATGTTGCTTATCCGTGTCGGGTCGCTGGGTTAAAAGCTCACAGGGGACCCCAAAAAGCAACATTAAAGGTCCGACTGGGGATTGTATGTTCCCAAAAAGGTTGGAAATAATCCCTCCACCTAGTCCTGGGTCTTAGGCCTCCTCCCAGCTGGAAAAAGTTGGAAACCTTAGGGAAAATGTTGACAAGAGTTAAAAAGTCATATGTTGAAAAAAAGTGAAAAGGTCAGTATTGTATGTCAAAAAGTGGAAAAAGTCACAGTATTGTAGAAAAAAAGTTTTAAAAAGTTTAGTATTGTATATGAAAAAAAAAAAATCAGTATAGTATTGAAAAGTTTTTAAAAGAAAGAAAGACAGTTTAATATGTTTAAAAAGTTGGAAAAGACAGTATAGTATGTCAGAAAAAGTTTAAAAAGACAGTATAGTAGTCGAAATAAGTACAAAAAGTTGAAAAATTCTTAGCATAGTATCTAGAAAAAAGTTGAAAGATTCATAGTGAAAAGTCATATTATAGTATGTTGAAAAAGTCATTGTATAGTATGATGAAAAAGTTGAAAAAGTTGAAAAAGTCATAGTATAGTTTGTCAAATAAAGTAGGAAAAGTTGAAAAAGTCATAGTATATATGTCGGAAAAAGTAATAATATAGTTTGTTGAAAAAAAGTTGGAAAAGTTGAAAAAGTCATAGTATAGTATGTCGGAAAAAGTCATTGTATGAATGTCGAAAAAAGTGGAAAAAGTCATGGTATGGAATGTCGAAAAAAACATAATATAGTATGTCGAAACAAGTTGAAAATGACAGCATTGTATGTCAAAGAAAGTGAAAAAAAATTAAAAGAGTAAAATGTCGAAAAAGTTGAAAGACAGTATAATATATGTCAAAAAATGTTGAAAAAGACAGTATGATATGTTGAAAAAAGTGAAAAAAGATGGTTTATGTCGAAAATAGTGAAAAAGTCAGAATTGTGTCAAAAAAAGTTGACAAAGTGAAAAAGTCAGTAGAGTATGTTGACAAGAGTTAAAAAGTCATATGTTGAAAAAAGTGAAAAGGTCAGTATTGTATGTCAAAAAAAGTTAAAGTTGAAAAAGTCATAGTATTGTATATGAGTTTTAAAAAGATGAGAAAGACAGTTTAATATGTTGAAAAAAGTTGGTAGAGACAGTATAGTAGGTCAGAAAAAAGTTTAAAAAGACAGTATAGTAGTCGAAAAAAGTACAAAAAGTTGAAAAATTCTTAACATAGTATTTAGAAAAAAGTTGAAAGATCCATAGTATAGTATGTTGAAAAAGACAGTATAGTATGTCAAAAAAAAGTATAAAAAGTGAAAAACTCAGTTTAGTATGTTGAAAAGTTTAAAAACTGTAAAAGTGAGTCGAGTATGTCGAAAAAGGTGGAAAAAGTCATAGTATTGTACTCACACACAGACACACACACACACACACACACACACATACATACACCCACACACAGAAACACACACACACACATACATACACCCACACACAGAAACACACACACACACACATACACCCACACACAGAAAAACACACTACACCCACACACAGAAACACACACACACACAGAAACACACACAAACACACATACACACACACACACCCGCACCCACATTCATACCCACACACACACATCTGTATTACTATCTTTGTGGGGACTTGTCATTGACATAATGCATCCCCTAGCCCCTTACCCTAACCTTAACCATCACAACCAAATGCCTAACCTTAACCCTTACCCTAACCTTAACCATAACCTAATTCTAACCCTAATCCTAAAACCAAGTCTTAACCCTCAAACAGCCCTTTAAACTCGTGGGGACCAGCATTTTGTCCCCACGAGGCTGTGTAGACTTACAAGTATACTGTAGTCCCCGGTTTTTGGACCCCACGAATATAGTAAAACGGGTACACACACACACACACACACACCCGCACCCACACACACACCACACACACACACCCCACACACCCGCACCCACACACACACACACACACCACACACACACACACACACACACACACCAGACACACACCCGCACCCACACACACACACACACACACCCACACCCACACACACCCGCACCCACCCACACACACACACACACACACACACACCCACACCCACACACACACCCACACACACACCCACACCCACACACACACACCCGCACCCACACTCACACCCGCACACACACCCCACACACACCCACACCCACACACACACACCCACACCCACACACACACCCACACACACACCCACACCACACACACACACCCGCACCCACACCCACACCCACACACACCCACCCACACCCACACACCCACACACACACCCACACCCACACACACACCCACACCCACACCCACACACCCGCACCCGCACCCACACACACACCCGCACCCACACACACACCCGCACCCGCACACACACCCACACCCACACACACTCGCACCCACACCCGCACCCGCCCCCACAACCACACACACCAGCACCCACACCCACACCCACACACCCGCACCCACACACACACCCACACACCCGCACCCACACACACACCCGCACCCACACACACACCCACACCCACCCACACACCCACACCCACACACACTCGCACCCACACCCGCACCCGCCCCCACAACCACACACACCCGCACCCACACCCACACACACACACACACGCACCCACACCCACACCCACACACACCCGCACCCACACACACACCCACACACCCACACACCCGCACCCACACCCACACCCGCACTCCACACCCACACACACCCACACCCACACCCGCACCCCACACACACACCCACATACACCCACACCCACACCCACACACCCCACATACACCCACACCCACACCCACACACCCACACACACACCCACACACACACCCACACACACACACCCGCACCCACACCCGCACCCGCCCCCACAACCACACACACACCCGCACCCACACCCACACCCACACCCACACCCGCACCCACACCCACACCCACACACCCGCACCCGCACCCACACACACACCCGCACCCACACATACACCCACACCCACCCACACACCCACACCCACACACCCGCACCCACACCCACACACACACACCACCCACACACACACCCGCCCCCACAACCACACACACCCGCACCCACACCCACACCCACACACACCCGCACCCACACACACACCCACACACCCACACACCCGCACCCACACCCACACCCGCACCCACACCCACACACACACCCACACCCACACACACCCGCACCCACACACACACCCACACATACACCCACACCCACACCCACACACCCGCACCCGCACCCACACACACACCCGCACACACATACACCCACACCCACACCCACACACCCACACACACCCGCACCCCCACACACACACACCCACACCCACACCCACACACACACACCCGCACCCACACACACCCACACCCACACCCGCACCCACACCCACACCCACCCACACATACACCCACACACACACCCACACATACACCCACACCCGCACCCACACCCACACACACCCACACACACCCACATACACCCACACACACCCACATACACCCGCACCCGCACCCACACCCACCCACACACACACCCGCACCCACACCCACACACCTACACACACCCGCACCCGCACCCACACCCGCACCCACACACACACCCACACCCACACCCGCACCCACACCCACACCCATCCACATACACCCACACCCCACACCCGCACCCACACCCACACCCACCCACACATACACCACACACACACCCGCACCAACACCCACACACACCCGCACCCACACCCACACACACCCACACACACACACACACACCACACACACACCCACACCACACCCACACCAGTGACACATGTACCCGCACACCCACACACACCCACACACACCCGCACACACCCACACCCACCCCACACACCCACACCCGCACCCACACCCACACACACACCCACACCCACACACCCGCACCCACACACACACACCCACACACACACCCACACATACACCCACACCCGCACCCACACCCGCACCCACACACCCACACCCACACCCACCCACACATACACCCACACCCGCACCCACACCCACACCCACACCCACACCCACACACACACACCCACACATACACCCACACCCGCACCCACACACACACACACCCACACCCACACACCCCCACACACACCCACACCACACCTACACCCACACCCACACACACACCACAGACACACCCACACCCACACCCACACTCACACCCACACACACACCCACACCCACACACCCCACTCCACACACACACCCACACCCACACCCACACCCGCACCCACACACACACACCCACACATACACCCACACCCACACCCACACACCCACACACACCCGCACACACACACACACCCACACAGCCCACACACACACACACCCACCCACACATACACCCACACCCACACCCACACCCACCCACCACACACATACACCCACACACACACCCACACATACACCACACCCGCACACACACCCACACACACCCACACATACACCCACACCCACACCCGCACACACACCCACACCCACACACACCCACACCCACACACCCACACCCACACACACACCCACACACACACACACATACACCCACACCCGCACCCACACCCACACCCCCCACACCACATACACCCACACATACACCCACACACACACACACACACACCCACACCACACACACACACCCACACCCACACACCCGCACCCACACACACACCCACACACACACCCACACCCGCACCCCACACTCACACCCGCCCACACCCACACACACCCGCACCCACACACACACCCACACCCACACACCCGCACCCGCACCCACACACACACCCGCACCCACACATACACCCACCCACACCCACACCCCCACACACCCACCCACACACACACCCACACACCCACCCACCCACACACACACCCGCCCACACATACACCCGCACCCACACCCGCACCCACACCCACACCCACCCACACATACACCCACACACACACCCACACCCACACACACACCCGCACCCCACCCACCCACACACCCACACACACACACCACACACACACCCCCACACACACCCACACCCACACACCCACACCTGCTCCACACCTACACACCCACCCACACATACACCCACACACCCACACCACACATACCCACACCCCACACACACCCACACCCACACCCACCCACCACACACACACCCACCCACACCTGCAACACACACACACCACACCCACCACACACCCAACACCCACACCCACCCACACATACCCCACACCCACACCCACACACACCCACACACCCACACCCACCCACACACACCCACACCCGCACCCACACCCACACACACACACACCTACACCCACACACACCCACACATACACCCACACACACCCACACCCACACACCCCAATCTGCGACCCACCCCACACACACCCGCAGACCCACACACACTCCCACACCCACACCTGCACACACTCCACACCTCCACCTGCACCCACACCCACACCCACCCACATACACCCACACACACACCACACACCTGCACT